>NC_082398.1:3330965-3353543 GCF_031168955.1 Gadus macrocephalus
CGCGTTCCTCCCATTTGGTGTGAGCCTTTTGCGCCTTGATACTGAGCAAGCGGCCTTGGAGGAGGCTCAGTGTGATCAACTGTGTTGCTGACCTCGTCGATGGTTTCCTCTCTGAAGTATCGCGCTGGCCTGCTCGCTGCAGCTGGGTGGGCCATTTCAAGATGGCGTTTGAGTTTGTGCCTTCGCATGTGGTCCGCGGCGGGGGTCCTCAGACCTCACACACACTCCCCTCCGAACTGAAGGATGCGGGGAAGAAGTAGTAGAGGAGGAGGTGGAGGAGGAGGAGGAGGAGGAGGAGGAGGAGGAGAGGAGAGGAAAGGAGGAGGAGGAGGAGAGGAGAGGAAAGGAGGAGGAGGAGGAGGAGTGAGGAGTGAGGAGGAGTGAGGAGGAGGAGGTGGAGGAGGAGGAGGAGGTGGTGGAGGAGGAGGAGGAGGAGGAGGAGGAGGAGGAGGTGGAGGAGGAGGAGGAGGAGGAGGTGGAGGAGGAGGAGGTGGAACTGGAACTCCCGAGGTGAAGCCAATGATGATCAATGCCTCATTTAATATTATCTGCTTTTAGTTTTTTTTTTTGCGTTTAGACTCGGCAGTGTGTCTGTCGTACTTTGAAAGCAGGGTGCGTGGAAATGGTCTTCATAACAGCAAAGACCAACGCAGCGAATGGTCGCATGTTTACAAAGCTCCCGGCACGCACGGGCAGCGATGTCAGAGGAATCAGTGGTTAATGTGTTTGTTTACAGCTCTCATGTGCGGCCCATTTCTTAATTATCCCTTCCACCTGTGATTTGTTTTCATACAGTCTGCCATTGAGCCTTTCCCCTCAAGACAATACACTGTGGGAAACACCGGTGAAAGATATGATAAGATATGCACGATAAATATTGATTAGTAAGACAAATGTGCTTTGTTGTCACTCTGCGTTTTGCATGCGCAGTCAGTGGCTTACTTACAATAGTACTGTGTGTCTGTGTGTCTGTGTGTGTGTGTGTGTGTGTGTGTGTGTGTGTGTGTGTGTGTGTGTGTGTGTGTGTGTGTGTGTGTGTGTGTGTGTGTGGATGATGGCTGGTTGAACCAGCCTCACCTGGCCCGAGTCAGACTGATTGGACTCTTGGGCTGGGTGAGGCACACCTGTTGTGCATTAAGTAATCAATGTGCACCGGTTACAGGGGTGATATTATGCCAACAGCTTTTGTGTGTGATTAGCCATTACAAGTCTTTGAAAATCAGCCTTTTCCAATGTTTTAGTGACATCACAAGTGGGCGTGTCCATCTAGATGGACACACCCACCAGCCAACCTAGTGGTCTGTAGAAAATGGTGCTTATCTATCCATCTAACATCTAGGTGATCACTTGCCCCACTTGTGATGTCACTAAAACACAGAAAAGGCCTGTTTTAAAATGGCTTGTAATGGCTAATCCCACTCGCACCTGGAGGTATGATATCAGCCCTTTAAACCAGCCTTCTCCACACACACACTCAGGGAGGAGACATGCTGCATTGCAACATTGAGCACCAGCTCAAGTATCGGCGTCAATCAACTTCTACAGTCAGCCGGCTTTCCCAGGATCTCCGTCCTGCTCCCTTGTCCGGAGGAGCCCAGCAGAAGTCCCCTAGGTGGCGTGTAGCAACAGACATCGCTACAAGCACATTCCCAAAGTCCCCCATTGTACGGTAAATGACAATTAGCGTAGCATTGTAGGCTATTCTGTACAACGGTGCCTTCTCGTTCCTTCTCTCCCTTCTTGTTAAATCGCTAATGGGTGTCGACAGGTGTGTGTCCAATACCTCGCACATGCTCTGTGTGCGTTTTGTGTGGCGTAGCTTGAATGGCTTGCGGGATTTGCTCATTTGCTTTGTCCCACCTCTCTGAAATTTCGTCACGCCAACACGCCTAATGCTAATCGGCAGAGGTCAGAGCACACGCACCACGTTGTCACTGGTAACTGCGCACACGCACACGCACACACACACACACACACACATGTGCGCACGCTAGGTAGGTTATGCTAGGTTATGCTACGCCATGCTAAAGATGCAGGCATGTTAAACTACATTTTCAGTTCAGCAACGATTATGGGTCTTTGGCACGTCGTAGCAACAGAAATGATGGTGCTTCTTGTTAAGGGACAGGAACGGTACATATTTTTTTCTTTTATTGAGGGACGGAAGGATTTTGTTTGTGGACATTGATTTGGAGTCTCCACGACACAAAATGATTATTTCGTTTTCCTTTGTTTTTTTTGCACTCAAGTAATAATAGATGAAACACAAGCAGCCGCACAAGGCACTAATGTGTTCCTTCAATCACAGCCAGATGGACTCTCAGATGACGCCATTTTGTGTGTGTGTGTGTGTGTGTGTGTGTGGGGGGGGGGGGGGGTTATTAGCCCGGTAATCTGTTTCCATGGTATGGTTTCGGCTTCTGAAGAGTAAAATACCTGCACACCGTTGTTTATGTGGCTGGCATCCGGTTTGGCAGTGCGACGTTCCTCCAGTGATCTGAATTCAAATGTGTCTCGAGCGATTGTGCGATGTCACACTGGGCTGTGCGCTCACACACCTCTCTTTTTGAATAATCATTCTGTAGTGACCGACACGGTCGGTTTATTATGGAGTAAATGTGAAAAAAATAAGGGACTTTTTATGTCCTGTCAGAGTAAAAACTGAAGACCTGAAAACCCTAACGCCTGAAAGGTAAACACTGACGTGGATTTTGACCAAACTTGTCCCCGGGCTGGATTCCACATCCCCCCGGCTGCATTCATTTCCCCCGGGGCGCGTTCCAATAATGCTGTAGCTCGTTTTGTTCCCACTGCGTTGGGTATGGTTAGGAGGCCGTGCCGAGACATTTCAGGAAATGGAGAGTTCCGGTTCGCACCGGATTCCAACGAGTTGCTGGCGGTTGCGTCATGTCACACAAATTTCCAGTCGGTTTCTTTTTTTTTTTTTTTTTTAAATCTGGAACACGGAAATTAGTTCACAAGCTGTTGTGCTATTGAGGATGAGTGTTTTTGTTACCAAGAACCCTATTCATTACAAAATATACAAAAAAACTCTTTGATGGCTTTAACGATTTTAACACGCTGGAATTGATTGCACTCCCATGCTTTTAGACACCTTCCGATAATCCGTGTCGGCTTAATTGTCGAATCCAAAACCACCTGTGTTTTTTGAGGGTCCCAAGCTTCCATCTGAAATGTGATCATTAAGTTTGTATAAACCGGGGATCTCATTTAATACTGGAGCACTTCCGGGGTTCAAAACCGCCGTGCAATGAAACGATTAAATATTCTGTTTGAACCACAGAGTACCACGAACGGTTGCGTAACAGCCTTTTTTTAACCAGCCGTATTGCGATGTGGAATGGTGTTGCTAACCATCGTCAGCTCATGAATCCTGATTAATTACACCATATTCTTCATCTTCGTCTTCTCCTTCGTCTTCGTCTATCACTATCATTACACCCCTGAGGCTAAACATGCTCACCACCTCTGTGTGGTTGCCAGCCTGAGCCTTGCTTTAAGGCGCTGTTACGGGGCCACACTCATGACACACACACACACACAGACACACACAGACACACACACACACACACACACACACACACACACACACACACACACACACACACACACACACACACACACACACACACACAGACAAACGTACACTCACTCATATGACGCACACAGACACACACTGTTTTCCTGTCGCTGAGGGAGCAGTACAACACTCTTCAGGGTTAAGCTAGTTGAGGTCCAGCGTTGTCGTCTGTGCTGATTCGCTGGTGTGTTTAAACGGGGCCCTGTGGCCCCCAAGGGCCGAGGAACGTCCTCATCTAACTGTGGCTTTGATTTTCCTATTTTTACGATTGATGTGCATTGGCGAAGTAGATGTTTTATTTATCTGGCGGGATTAAATACGATATTAATGACCGTCTTTGTTGTAGTCATTGTGAAACCAGCTCACACATCATCATCACTTTTATTTCTTTCTCAACAAACGTGTTGTGTAACACTGTAGGATAGTATTTAGCAGTAGTCGTTTGAGTCCGTTATACACTCGGTACATGCGTGCACGTCTCCCCTGGCTCTGCCGGTTAACTCTGCCGCGGCCATCGTCTGTTTTGCTACCATTCAGTGCTCCCGAGATTTGGTTAAAATACATCTTGGCACCCGCAGACTGACAGGCATTTTTCAAGAAACGATCTGAGAATATATTTAAAAGTCCCCTGTTGCATTAAATAAATGGGTTATTGGCAGCGAGGTCCCTCTCATTAGACGCGCCTCTCAGGTTTCACTGGAACAGAAATCAGCGCTGATTAGGGAAAGAAAAAACCGGGCGGACACTCAGCCATAGGGCGGCTCGCTGAGGAGACGGGCCGGCGCCAGGGTACGTAGCGGCACCGGAGAACGAGAGCAGGCCGGCTCGCTGCTGCTGTTCTCCTGCACACCTCGCTGGGGTGCGTCACAGCGAGCTGGAACTCGATGCCTTGGACGAGGAGGAGGAAGGAGGAAGGAGAAGGGAGGTGGAGGAGGGAGGGGGTGGAGAGGGGGAGGAGGAGGAGAGGGAGGAAGGGGAGGAGGAGAGGACAAGGAAGAAGAGAGGATGGAGATGGAGGAGAGAGTTGGAGGAGAGGAGGTGGTGGTGGAGGAGAGGAGGAGCAGGAGAAAGAGGAGGAGGAGAGGTGATGGTGGTGGAGGAGGAGGAGGAGGAAGAGAGGATGGAGGTGGAGGAAGAAGAAGCATAAAGATGAGGAGGAGGAGGAGGAGGAGGAGGAGGAGAAGAAGCAGAAAACGCAGGGAAGGAGGAAACTGAGGAGGCTGCCATTTCCACAACAATGTCCATACCTGGCTACTGAACTGCCTGCACGTCTGCTGCGTCCAACAGCCACATTTTACACCGCTTGCCAAGTCGGTGTCTGCCGTCGAGGGAACGTTGTCCGTGCCCTGGGGAGCCTCGATGGTCGCTTCCCAGTAACACAGGCTCCCCGGAAGCAGCGCCGGGATTCAGGAGCAGGGAGAGACGCCGGTCGACCGCTGGGATTCGCCTGTCATCTGCTTGGCGAACACACGCTAGAAGCTGTTAGAATGAGGCACAGGCTGACCTGTCCTTCCTGTGCCCATATCTGGGCGGTTTGACCGGTTAAATGGATGATACCTCCTTTAAGCCTCAGGGGGGGAGCGGAGAATACTGTTTACTTTTTGCAGCAACTTTTGACGAGTAACTGCTTTTAAATCATGTTTTATTCATAGCTTGAGCTGTGCACACTAGGACAATAGGTGTGTGTTTTAAGCTATGTTTTTCATAAGAAGCCACTGGCGATTGTGTTAAAACAACCCAATGGCCAAGAAGTCATAGAATTAGAATTATATAACCTATTTATTTCTGTATTCTGTAAAAGCACACCGCCACAATGGCACTTTCATTTATATTTCGAAGAGCCAGTAAACATCGATGTTGTTTTTGGCGGCTTTCACATTGTGTAACTTTACCCTAAAAGAATAACAAGCAACATTAAGAATGCATGAATTCCTCTTTTTCTTGTCTATATGCGTATAAACTACAGCACCAAAAGCTTGTGTGTGTGTGTGTGTGCGCGCGTGTGTGTGTGTGTGTGTGTGTGTGTGTGTGTGTGTGTGTGTGTGTGTGTGTGTGTGTGTGTGTGTGTGTGTGTGTGTGTGTGTGTGTGTGTGTGTGTGTGTGTGTGAAGTCAAATCCCTAAGGCGTCCCCCCAAACCACCCAACTGCACCACACATCTCTGGGTAAATAGACGCACAGGTAACGGATTTCTCCACTGAAAACACAACAGAGGGGAAAGAAAGGAAGAGAGGCTTGCTCTAGCATTCCAAACCATCTGGAAGTCTGGCGGGACCTTGAGACACTTGTGGAAGTTTTAATGGGAGAGACAGTGTTGGGGTGCGGAGGCTGGCTTGCAGCCCTACCAGCTGCCAGATGTGTGTTTTTGAATACACAGTTTTTAATTATATATATTTTTTTTTACTTCCGGGGGCCAAGGTTATGAACAGACCCCTCTATCGTGGTGTGGCCCCCCCGTCTGACCGGGACTGGTTTTATGTTTTATTCTAGGGGTCGGTTTAGCTGGTTGACTCATAACCGGAAGGTTGCTAGTCCGATCCCCGGTTCGTCCTAGCTGTGTCGAGGTGTCCCTGAGCGAGACGCCTCACCCTGACTGCTCCTGACGAGCTGGCTGTCGGCTTGCAGGGTTGACTCCGCCGTCGGGGTGTATGAATGTGTTGTAAGTCGCTTTGGATAAACGCATCTGCTAAAAGCCCTTAACAAATTATAAAAGTATAACTATAAAGTGCTTTGGATGTGTGCCATACCATGGGATATCCTGCCCACACATACCAATGTCAAACTACTCGAAGTAAACATGTCCATACATAAATCACCAAATTGAAGTGTATGCACATTTGTTTCACAGCTCCTTAATTTCCTATGTCTATATATTTCATATGTAATAAATTCCTCTGTTAATGTTGTTTGATTAACGCCTTTGCAGGAATCGAAAACAAGGCCTAATTCAATTACTGTAACGTCAAAATTGTGATTAACGCGTTTTGTCTTTCTGTCTAAATAAATATAAATATAACCGACTCCCGATTGAAATGTTGATAGTTTAATTTATATTGAGATTTCAAAACGCGATATTGAGGTATCATATTGAGATGAATTTCATCATCAGATTTTTTTTAAATAAATGGATCAGTCAACACATCCGACCCCACGAGACAACATACTTTAACATCCTCACGGATGTTACGTAACGGGACCGCCTCAAACGGAAAGTTTGGAACCTTTTTATCTGCCTACTGTTGACGTGTTAGTGTCATATTCTAAATAATACCCCCCCCTCTCCCCCACACACACACACACACACACACACACACACACACATAGACACAGACACACACACACACACACACACACATAGACACAGACACAGACACACACACACACACACACACACACACACACACACACACACACACACACACACAGACATATAGACACAGACACACACACACACACACACACACACACACGCAGACACACACACACACACACACATACACACACACACTTCGACACACACACACACACACACACACACACACACATAGACACGCACACACACACACTGTCCATTGCTTTCCACTCCCCCGTAACCAACGGCTGCAACGCTCCCATTACCGCCATGCTGGTTTCATTTTCCTTTTAAAAATCGGTGACTGGCGGCGGTTCAGCGAGCTCAACGCTAGCCGAGCGACGCCCAAATTAGGCCTGTCCTCTCTGAAATGTCACATCCGCCGCCGATTCAATTCTGTGGTCCAAACACACTTTTCCTGATTTCCCCCCAGCCCTGTTTTTTGTGGTTGTAAAAAAAAAAAGTGATATACTAATATTGTAAGATCAATGATTGTTTATCTGTGCGTGTGTGTGGATGAGCTTTCCTACTGGTGTTTGTGTGTGTCTGTGTGTGTGTGTGTGTATTTGTGTGTCGATGTCCTTCTCTTGGCTGAGCTTGTCTATTTGTGTGTGTGTGTGTGTGTGTGTTTGTGTGTGTTTTTCTCGATGTCCTCTTTGATGAGCGTTCCTACTCGTGTGTGTGTGTGTGTATTTGGAGGAGCTTGCCTGCTGGTGTGTGTGTGTGTGTGTGTGTGTGTGTGTGTGTGTGTGTGTGTGTGTGTGTGTGTGTGTGTGTGTGTGTGTGTGTGTGTGTGTGTGCGGTCTGATGTCAGTTCATGCCCGGTGACCACCAACATTTCATTTATCGCTTTACACGGGTTGGAGTTGGGATCCGTGTAATCTCTGAAGCGCTCACCCCCCCTGCCGTCCCCCCAAACGGCATGAAGGGAATTGGTTTCTGTGGCGATGCGGACTAAAAAAAAAAAAAATGGGTGCTGGTGCCCCCCTCACAAGTTGCAGGTTTTAGTGGGGCTTGGGTGGTGAAGGGAGGGGGGGGGAGGGTAGCTGTGTGTCTTTACATCTCTCACTTTGCCGTGTGTTTACCTATTTTCTCGGTGGTTCTCTGCGACGCTAGCGCTAATGCTAGCGCTAATGCTAACGCTAGTGCTAATGCTAATGCTACCGCTATCTTCCCCCCTCTCTCCCTCGTCTGCCGATCTACTCCGTGTGGGATTTAAATTTAAACTGTAAGCCACCCCCTCTCTCCCCCTTCTTCCTTCCTTTCCTGTGATTTCCGATTTACTTCACGTTAGCTGCTTTTAATTGGCTCTCTGGCAGTGTGCTGAGTGCAGGCAGCGGATAGGGGAGAGGAGGGGGGGGGGTGGGTGAGGGGGGGTTGTGGGTGAGAACGAGCGGGGAAACGGGGGGGACGCGAGATAAAGGAAACCTCGCACCCCGCCATTCGAGATGCGTCGACAATCATTCACCACTTAGACAGTAGTGCAGAAGCCCCTCCCCCCTTCTCTCCCTCCCCCTCTCTCCCCCTCCCCCCCTCTCCACCTAACCGAACCCCCAAGTCCGTTGCCCCGGCAACCGGTGCCTTGGTGATTGATTCCTTGCCAGTCTGTGTGTGTGTGTGTGTGTGTGTGCGCGTGTGTGTGTGTGTGTGTCGTTGCCGCGGGGATCGGGGTGTGTGCGCGCGCGCCGGCTAGCATGCGTGCGCGCTAGGCTTGCGCGACAGCCCGCGTGCGCGAGCTAGCGCGGCAGAGCTCTGCGCTACGTCTTTGTAATTAAAATGGGATTATGGAGTCAGCGGCGCTGTATGTTCAAACAAATGCAAGGCTGCGGAGAAAATCAATTTTGGTAAATGTCAGGGTTGGTGAAATACAACGGCTGTGGATAAACAAGTGTAAGCAAGCTCAGTGCACTGGTAGACAGCACGCACCTAGACACACCTACGCACACACGCACTCAATCGCACATGCACATTGCACACCGTGTACACCCACACGCACACACACGCACGTACACACACACGTATACACACACAGGCACGCACGGTAACACACGTATTCACACTCACACAAGTATACACACAAACACACGCACGCACACACAGGCACACACAGGCTCAGGGTCATCTATACATAAAGAGGTACCTTCGTGCATTTCCCCCCCCTCCCCCCCCCTTCACACACACACACACACACACACACACACACACACACCCTCCATCCTCGCCGAAAAGACCAGACTTGATTGACAGCGTGTGACTCATGGTTTATTCAGCTCGAATCCCCCCTCCCTCTCTTCACCCCCCTTCACACACACACAGACACACACACACACACACACACAGACACACACACACACACACACACACACACACACACACACACAGACACACAGACAAGCACACACACACCAGCATAATTTGTCTGTTTAGCCTGTGTGTGCTAATCACCGCAGAAATGCCTCAAAACAGAGCTTAATGTGTGTCTTAAATGAGCAGCGATTCCTTCAGCCTAATTGGATTACGCGAGGTCAATCGCGCCCCATTTTTATCAGTTGTCTGCGCCACCGCTCACACAGACTCTGTACCCCCCCCCCCCCCCCCCTAACCCCTCCTATCTTGAAACCACAGAGACGTAGACGCAGACCACCAGCGTGGCGTTTCGAAAGAACAAACACACAAATGAGTCCCGGCGTGTGCGAGGGAGCAGCAGGTGCAGAGAGCTCGTTCCACGGTGGAGCCAGGCCAGAGCAGTGGAGCACAGATAAACAAACGAGCCGCCAGCCAGACAGGCTTGGCTTGGATATAATATTGGTGATAATATTCCTAGATTTGTGTATAATCCCATGAAAATAAGAACGGTTGTTTTTCGTTACCTTGGTGCGAGCCCTTCATTTCTACATAGGATGCGGGTCCTCTTCCCATGAGGCAGCCATGTTGCGCCGCAATGTTTCTACGGTAGCCCAGAATGGACAGATTCAATTTTGAATGAGAACCGGTATTTTACTGTTAAGCTATTAACGAAACACCATTCATAAAGGGTTATCAAGAAACCGCATCACTTGACACTTTGCTCCTTGACGATGTTTGTAGTGATGGGCTGGGGGGATTTATACAGTTAGTCGCATTCTGCAACCTCACCTCTAGATGCCACTAAATCCTAAACACTGCCTCTTTAAATGTTAAGTGTTAAGTGCACCTCTGCACTTAACATTTCCTTAGAATACAAACGTTGAAGAGAGATTCAAAAGAGAGCTAGCCAGAAGTTTAAAGGAGGGGATGCAGGGATACAAAAAAGTGTTAGTGGTGCGGCCTCTATTGTTTTTTTTTGGGTTTCAATCACAACACATTTAACACAGTATTGCACAGAACCCCTACACTCAAAAGATACGCTTTTTGGGCACTTAGTATCCGAAAAAATCAATGATAGACTGCAGAATTCATGAAGTGCCTTTCTGAAGCATTATGAAAGTAGAAAAAACATGGTTGATGCGTTTAAGTATTTACTGGCTGATATTTCATGGCATAGGACGGCATTTCCAAACCCATATATTTGAATTGCATCTGGAGTGGAATACACTTTCAAACAATCGTGCCCATCAAAATTCAGCAAAATGAGAGCATCTGTGGACCATAGTTAACTGTATATATCAGCCTAGTGTGTGTGTGTGTGTGTGTGTGTGTGTGTGTGTGTGTGTGTGTGTGTGTGTGTGTGTGTGTATTTATGTGTTTGCGCGGTCGGTTCAGGCATTGCTCACTTTTCCCACATATTCTTCCTTTTTCTTCCTTTTCTTCTTCATCATATCTTACACTATTCACAAACACAAACTGACTCATGCATGCACATGCGCACACTCACACAAATGCATGCACGCACACAAACGCTCTCTCTCAACATCTCTCTCTCTCCACATCTCTCTTTCTCACTCTCCATCTCTCTCTCTCTCTCTCTCTCTCTCTCTCTCTCTCTCTCTCTCTCTCTCTCTCTCTCTCTCTCTCCCCCCCATCTCTCTCTCTCTCTCTCTCTCTCTCTCTCTCTCTCTCTCTCTCTCTCTCTCTCTCTCTCTCTCTCTCTCTGTCTCATTGAATTTTGTTATTCGTGCTCAGGAAACGGAAGAGCACCAATTTGAGACGGAGGAACAGCACTCCAAAACGATGCGTTCCCCGTCCTTCCCTGCTGAATATGGAGCTGTGATTCGCTGGCCGGTGTAAATCATGCAGGCGCCCCTCCCCCTGCCTGCCACGCTCTAGCCCGTGACATACAACACGCTACATGACATGACATCCCATTCCATTAGGCCCAGCTCACAGAACGCATCCCGCAAGACGGACTCTGGACCAAAACATCGGAGAGTGTTCTCCTCTCTTTATTCATCTCAACTCAACTACTCTCTGTTGTACTTCGGGATATTAGCAAGTTGGAGTGAAAGTTCCTCTGTTTAAATTTAAATAACATGCAACATTGAAAAGATATAAATAAAAGTTTTGTCTTCCTTGGTGTTCGGCGATCTTTTAACTTTGACTTGGACCGCTCATACAAGAATGCAAAATGTGATTACATCCCTAAAATAAACCGCTTTATTTGTCGATTGACAATACCGACATCTAACAACATTTGAAAATTGCAATGTATTATTGCACACCACTGGCACTCACACCAAATTAATTACCTGATGAGTATTGCGATGGATAATCTTCCACATGTGCAATCTGGGTTTCAAGCCAGTGCTTCTGGGCCTCACAAAATCTGATTTAAAAACAGGAATACTTGGTTGCATACAATTATAAATAAAGCCCAGATCTATCTAGATAATACTGATAGAGCGTTTGTGATCGATTGGGAGGTTTCTGCATCCCTTGAGAAAATCTATCATTTTATAAAAAAAACATAAGGGTAAACTTACAATACACAACTAATATAACTTCCTGTTTATTAATTATATATCAGAAAACATCAAATGTAGATCCTAATATAGCGTAATATCTAAAATAGCCACTGATTCTTCTGTCCAGACCTTCAGTTCAGTCTCGTTAAGCGGAGCGCAGGTGTGACGCACCAACACTTAACGAGCTTGTGACTGGCGAACCCAATCAGCCGATCAGAGGAGACGCACGCAGTAGCCGGTGTTTAACCTGTAGAGGGAGTTGTCTGATGCTAACCAATAGGAGTGTTTGGTTTTAACTTATATATTCATGTAAACAGAGTCGTATTCCTTAGCTTTTACCTTTGACAATTTTGACCAGTAGTCGAAACATGTCAAAGGTAAAAACGTAGGAATTCTAGTCTGCTAACATGAACACATAAGTTAATATATCAAGTTAGACTAAATTAACCTTTTCAAGTTAGTTTTGTTTTGTGTTTGGTTCTCATTTAATATAACGATGATTCAAATTCGATACTTTTGTCTGGATCAATGCGACCCGGTTCTCAGTGTACCGCGGTCTCTTTCCAGGGGCGGCGGCGCTGTCTTCTGAGCGCTGAGAGTGAGGGAGGCTAGCAGCGTGTTGCGCTTAGCGTGTGTTCACACGTCGACGTGGCACGCGGGAATGGCGTCGTGTTTGCTCTCCCCCCCTCTCGGGCGCCGAGGAAAACCATCTGGGAACGTGTTTGTGTTAGGCAAAGTGCAATCTCTCTCTCTCTCTCTCTCTCTCTCTCTCTCTCTCTCTCTCTCTCTGTCTCTCTCTCGTTGTCTCTCTCTCTCTTTCTCTGTCTTTCTCTATCTTTCCCCCTCTCTCTCTCTCCCTCTCTCGATCGTTCCCTCTCCATCTTTCTTTCTCTCTCTTTCTTGCTCTATCTTTCTCTCTCCCTCTTCCTCTCTCTATCTCTCTCTCATTCTCTCTCTTTCTTCATCCCACCTCCCCCCATCTCTCTCTCTCTCTCTCTCTCTCTCTCTCTCTCTCTCATTCTCTCTCTCTTTCTTCATCCCACCTCCCCCCTCTCTCTCTCTCTCTCTCTCTCTCTCTCTCTCTCTCTCTCTCTCTCTCTCTCTCTCTCTCTCTCTCTCTCGCCCTCTCTTCATTATGTAGAGATGATGAGGGAATCTTAATGTGGATCTTGTTGAAAGCAAACAGAAGGTCGCACTGTTTGCCGTGAGACACCCGGGCCAGCCAGGGTGCAGAGGAGGGTGTTAATAGTTAATTGCTGCCTTAATGCGGGTGACATGAGAGAGAGAGAGAGAGAGAGAGGGAAAGATAGAGGGAGAGAGAGAGAACTTCCTTATTGCCCCCCGCCGTATAAAATATATAATATCGTAGCTTCCTAATTTAGAATATTGTAGGAGGCCGAATCGTTATACTTCGAATATTTCCAGTGTTATTGTTGCTTTTAGTTTCTCCTTGATCTGCACTTTTGTTCAAAGCAACACGGATTCAACGCTATTTAATTTGCAGTGTAAATGTGTATTAACGCTTCTGGAAATGAATATGTCTTTGTAGTCTGTGGGAAGAAAATGGGATCACTGAAATTAGGAATTTTCACATTCTGTGCCCTCCGAATAATCGGTTAGTATGGGGCCAGACCCTGTATTTACAAAATAAAAGACAGAGCGGATGAAATCAACTCACTCACAGCCCTCATGATTACCCGCTGTTCCGTTATCTTCCACTTCAGAACAAAGTCACCAACGAGCGAGTCGCAGCCACTCTTTGGCCACCAGAGACCTCGCAGAACGGCCTCATGGGAAATGCAGTCTTGTACTTTGAAAGGATTGCTTGCAGCGTCGAAAACAAAACCAAAACGTATTTGTAGAAGCCCGCTGTTTCTCAGTTTCACCTGGATATATACATCCAGCTTTCACATCTGTAGACACACACACACACACACACACACACACACACACACACAGACACACACACACACACACACACACACACACACACACACACACACACACACACACACACACACACACACACAGGCATAGACATACACAACCACACACACAGACCCACATACACAGCCATACACGTACTGTACACACACAGACACTCACTGGCTTGCACGCTGGTGTTTGCTGACGCCAAGCCCCGCCCCCCTCCTCCTCCACCCATCCCACTGATTAGAGTTGTCAGGGGGTCAGAGAAGGGGATGTCAGAAGGGCCTCTTACACACTCACACACACACACACACACACACACACACACACACACACACACACACACACACACACACACACACACACACACACACACACACACACACACACACACACACACACACATTCATAGACACACACACACACACACACACACACACACGCTCATAGACACACCCACCCTCACACACACACACACATACACAAACTAACACACACACACACACACATACACATACACAAACTAACACACACACACGCACACACACACACACACACACACACTCACAAACACACATATTCGCATTTACATTCACACACAAATACACATACACAAACACACACACACACACACACACACACACACACACACACACACACACACACACACACACACACTCATAGACAAACACACACACACCCACACACATACATACACAAACTAACACACATATGCTCATCCACATACACATACACACACAAGCACACACACATACACAAACACATACATATGCGCATGCAGACACACCCAATCTCACACGCACACAGGAATTGGCAGGGAAACGCCTCCCATTTATGCGCATTATTCATTAGTCAAAGAAGCTTGATTTCCATGATTGCGTAAAATCTCAACATCGCCATCTTCTATTGGCTGATGCAGTGGGGAGGTCTGAATCACCCTCTGACTCTTAGGCTGCTGTATTTCTGGTTCTGTTCGCTGTGTAGTGTGTGTGTGTGTGTGTGCGGATGTGTGAGTGTGCGTATGTTTCAGTGTGTGGTTGTGTGTGTGTGTGCTTGTGTATGTGTGTATGTGCATGCCATTGTGTGTGTGTTTGTTTGATAGGTCATTAATTCAGCGTACTCCTCCTTTTGTCGCACAGCACAGTTTCCACACACTGATTGGACGATATCCAGAAACAGGGCGGGGTCAGGGGTCGGGGGGTGGGGGGGTTGGGGGGTTGGTGGAGAGGGTCCTGGGGTCACCGGTCAGCGGGGGGCTGGCGGCTGGCGGCTGGGGCCCCGCGAGGCTAGTGGCCTGACTGTTTGTCGGCGCTGATTCACCAGGCGGTCAGACTGAGTCATCATCCAGGCCCGACCTAGAGATCCACGGCTGAATGGGAGCAGAGAGCCAGGGGGGTCAGTACTCTAGTGAACGCGTCTCAGGTCGCCACTAGGGTGTCAAAGTTGTATCTTTGTGTGTGTGTGTGTGTGTGTGTTTGTGTGTATGTATCTGTGTTGGTGTGTATTTAGATGCCTGTTCGGGTCTGCTTGTGCCTGTGTGTGAGTGTGTGTGTGTGTGTGTGTGTGTGTGTGTGTGTGTAAGATGACACATGAGCTGCGCTATCTTTATCTCCAAAAAGTAGTGAAACACACGCATACACAAACACGCACACGCACACACACACACACACACACACACACACACACACACACACACACACACACACACACACACACACACACACACACACACACACACACACACTCACATGCACACAAACACACACACACAGACATACACATGCACGCACATACACACACACGCCTCCAAACAAGCACACATACACACAGATATGTAGACGCACACATGCACATGTTCACAGGCAGTTTGGGCTCAAATAGTTTTGGGCACCTGTCATCCTCTGTTATAATTAGCGCGAGGACGTCTAAATAAAATAAGCCTCTTCCCTCGTACACCCCCCCCCCCCCCCCCCCCTCGGTGCCTGGGGGTCCCCAGTGTTATTAAGAGTACTGAGGGGCCTCCCACACAGCCTTGTGCCCCTGGTGCACTCCACTAGATGTGTGAAGTTTGTGTGTGTGTGTTTTAGGGGGATGGGGGGGGGGGTGAAGAGAGAGAAATGTTACAGCATCTGGAACGTGGAAAGCGATTACCATGTCGGGGTGGTTTGGGGTTCCGGCCCTTGGCTTTTGGTCCTGCAGTGCACGTGCTCGCACACACGCGTGTTCATGCGCACGAGCACGCAACCTGGAGATGTGTGTGTCGTTGCGATTGAAAGTATAAGGGTCTGAGCTCGAGGGTGCTGGGGGCTTGTAGCATGCAGTCGGCTGACGCCTCGAGTCACACTTGCAGACTTTCCTCCCTCCTCCTCCTCCTCCTCCTCCCCCTCCTCCTCCTCCTCCTCCCTTCCCCCTGATTAAACACATGTAGCACCAGAGATGTATCAGCGAGGCATGCGCTCACACTTACCCCCTCTCTGTTCACAAAGCCTCTTTCCTAGGGCGGTGGTGGTAGTGCTGGTGTGTGTGTGTGTGTGTATGTATGTGTGTGTGTGTGTGTGTGTGTGAATGATCAGTGAGTTTGGGTTTGGCCATGGGTGTGTGTGTGTGTGTGTGTGTGTCATTGTGTTTGGGGGCACATCTGTTGGTCATCCAACCATGGTCAGCCTGCCCTGACTACACAAACACGCCTACGCACTCACTGATCGTGCACGCACAAACACTCACACACTCTCACCTTCACTCTCAGTCTCTCACTCATTCACACACACACACACACACACACACACACACACACACACACACACACACACACACACACACACACACACACACACACACACACACACACACACGATTAGATTATTGTCCAATGAGAAATTAAAATGCATGAGTCACATGGTCGTCCAGGGTTGCTTCGGTCAGCGAATCCCGGCACTGATCACTTTACCAGACTGTTCCAGAAGGTCCGTTCTGCTGACCGAAGCAGCCCGGTGACTTGTTTCAGTTCAACGTGTATTTTTCTTTAATACAACAATGGATCGTTACATTCTGGGCACGCACGCGCTCACGCTTGCTCCACTCAGCCTGCTTTAACAGTTTCCTGGTGATTTCGGGCGGGGGGGGGGGTGGTAAATATGGATTAACTGTTGACTCGCGTTTGATTTAGCAACAGCAACAGCTGCTGCCGTCTCCGAGCCAGGGGAAAGAAAGGAATAGAGCGCAAGGCTTCTTCCCCTGGCTCCCACCTCTTCCTTTCACCCTCCTCGGTATCACTCCTCCTCTGTATCACTTCATTCCCCTTTTTACCCTAACCTCTTTCTCTCTATCTCTCTCTCCGCACCTCTCTGTCTCTCTACCACTCTCGCTATCTCTCTCTACACACCTCTCTGTCTCTCTACTACTCTCTCACTCTCTCTCTCTCTCTCTCTCTCTCTCTCTCTCTCTCTCTCTCTCTCTCTCTCTCTCTCTCTCTCTCTCTCCACCTCTCTGTCTCTCTTCCACTCTCTCTCTCCATCTCAGGCTATCTCCACGGGCTACCGCTTCACACTCTGATACACTGTCTGTCTCGACAGACGTTCACATACGTTAGCGTAGCATTGGTGTAGCGTTGCCAATGATGGTGCAGTACTGTTCTGTATGCGCAACACCGCTTTGTTAGCGTAGCCTTAGCGTAGTGTGAGCCTAGCATTGATAATCTTTGTGGCATTATTTGATCACAACTACAATCACAATGTCCTGGGTTGTCTGATCAAAAATGCTGACACGGATTTGAAGTAGGGAATATATATATTGATATTGCAGTACAAAAAAATGAAAATGTGCCTATTTGTCTGTACTTATTATTGAGTTTATTAGCGACACATTGATTAAGTCATTTTACACACCGCGCTGTGTCACACACTATCCGATATTTCTTTGTTTGTTGTTTTGCGGGTGTTGCTGTGTTTTATGGCTGTAATTACGTTTTTAATCACCGGTTTTATGTATAGCGCGTTGACTCGCTGTGAGAAATGGGCTCTGAGAGCAGGTTTACGGCGGCGTAAGCACACTCCCTCTACTTATATCTGCATCCCAATTTAACTCTGCATAGCGGCAGAGAGCGAGCAGCCATTTACGGTCTGCAGGCCAATGGATTCCAATTACTTGCTTCCCTCTTCTAAGTGTGCATTAGGACCTCCAGCCCCGCTGATAAATACAGACCAGAGTCCCATATCGAACCCCCTAGCGATGCTCTGGTGATGAGCAGATGCTTCACAAGGAGTGATGGTGCTCGATTGAACTGTTCCTAGCTTTCCTTGTGTCATGGACATGGACAGCGCTAGCGTCTGGAGTAGCTTCAGCACCATGGACAGCACTAGTGTCCTAGCTACTTCAGCACCATGGACAGCACTAGTGTCCTAGCTACTTCAGCACCATGGACAGCGCTAGCGTCTGGAGTAGCTTCAGCACCATGGACAGTGTTAGCGTCTTGGCTTATTCAGACCCATGGACTTTACTAGCATCTTAGCTTATTCAGGACCATGGACAGCGCTAGCGTTCTATCGACTTCAGCACTATGGACAGCGCTAGCGTTCTAGCGACTTCAGCACCATGGACAGCACTAGCGTTCGAGCGACTTCAGCACCATGGACAGCGCTAGCGTTCTAGCGACTCCAACACTGTGGAAATCGCTAGCGTTCCATCGACTTCAGCACCATGGTCAGAGATAGCATCCTCGCTGTCTTAGCACTATGGATAGCGCTAGCGTCCTCGCTACTTCAGGCCCATGGACAGCGCCAGGGTGCTAGCTGCTTCAGCACCATGGACAGCGCCTTATACGAAGGCAGGGTTCATAGCTCTTCTCCTGTGGTGTGTGGTGTCTATAGAGTGCATATACCGGCTGATGTTTGGGTTCGCCAGCAGGAGCACTTGGCCGCAGAGTGTGTTGGCGCCAAGGTGCACGAGCCTAAGTGGTGCTTAGGGTTTTAGTGGAGGAAGCTTTGTCAGCATAAATCTGTAATGGTTATTTTTCTGTCCGGCCAGTGCAATGAAATTAAATGAATCCATGAAATTATTATTGTACTGGATGTATTTTTTTTTTGTTAATATGGTATGATCATAGATACGCACGTACCCTTGTTTTGAGTCACTGAAATACCCACCGATGTATAGCATCAGAGTCAGAGTGATCTACTTTAAAGAAAAATCTAATGCAAAAGAAAAAAAGCAACAGCAAACCCTACGGGATATTAAATAGAAAAATAAGATGCAAAAATAAAAAACGTGAAATGGCGCCGGTGAGCAAATTGTTCTGAAAAACTGCGTCTATTATCCCAACGAGCGCCGATTGCAGTCACTTATCTCCAAACCGCCGTAATGAATTCACAACACGGCTCCGTCCCTCCGCCACATCCGATATACACGATTGGCGAGCAAACATGTACACACTCTATAATTTGCCGCCACTGCGTCCAAACGCCTATTCCCCGCCCCCAGCTCTCCCCTCTCGCGCTACAGGTGACTACCGAAGCCCCGCTGGGCCAAACCCTTTCAGTCCACAAAGCGACCGCAGAACAGCCAATCGCTGAGCGGCTAGACACAGAGCAGAGGAGACCAAGGGAGAGGAAGAAGAGGAGCACGGTGTTGGATCTTCGGCGCGGGGGTTTTGCGGATCTCGGGGCCACGGCCGCTGTTAATTAAAGGGCCTCCGTTCAGCTCTTTCCGAATTAGTTTGCGGAATGTTTAGCAGGAAGGGGTGTGCCATTAATGTGGCGCTCGGGGCCGCGACCTACGACCCCCTGTCCTGCCGGCTGAGGGGCGTGGGCGGTTCGTCCTTGAGACATAATTGCGTCCGCCTGGAGTGCTGGCGTCGATGAAACGAGAGGCGAAAGCAGGAGGGGGCGGAGGAGTGGAAGCACACTGGGTTTCATCGCCGTTTCGCTCCACTGCGAGAATCTGCTGCTGCTGCTGCTGCTGCTGCTGCTGCTGCTGCTGCTGCTGCTGCTGCTACTACTCGTACTGCTACTACTACTACTACTCCGTCTAAAAATGTGATCGCTTGCGTTACTCGGCGAGAGGTTAAAAAGATCGCCCCCCCCCTTAACCCTCTCGCCCACGCGCCAATCGCCACGGGGGAGGAATTTAT
Organism: Gadus macrocephalus; assembly: GCF_031168955.1. Classification (NCBI taxonomy): domain Eukaryota; kingdom Metazoa; phylum Chordata; class Actinopteri; order Gadiformes; family Gadidae; genus Gadus; species Gadus macrocephalus. The sequence continues at coordinate 3,350,871 of NC_082398.1, forward strand.
CGGGATTCCTCGCACGAGGGAGTGCACGCAAATTAGCCCGCAACGTTTTACACATTACAAAGAACTGTCGGAAAATTTGGATCGGCTTGACTGCCAGCGCTCCCATCTCTTGATGTTTCACGTCTGTGAATAGATTCCTGTTTATTTTTTTTTATTTGACTTTTCCACCGCCGCTCGTAGCTCCTGAAGCTACGAGCGTTTGGCGGGAAGCCAACGCGATCCCTGATAGAGATGTTTTATATACACGGCGCAGACGGCCAGATCTCGACCCGCGGGGCCCGGCGATGCTGTCGGGGAGGGCTGTTTCAGTCTGAGAAAACACACACACACACACACACTCCTGGTTTCCGGAAGAAAAACGGTCTCCACCTGCTTGTTGGAGCCGGACGCATGCGTATGTGTGTGTGTGTGTGTGTGTGTGTGTGTGGGTGTGGGTGTGGGTGATGCACGTACATGCATCCAGTCTATGAGCGAAACGCCTCTTTATTTACTCGCAAAGAGGGATGATGTTATCCAACATCGCAACTTGTTAGGAAGGTAACAAATTTGATAGATCTTTACCGTGTTCACAAATAGAAAAAACAATCCCCTACAAAAAGCACTTTCCCCCCCTATTTTAGACACACAAATGAACAGACACACAAACACACACACACAAACATACACGCAAACACAAACACATGTACACACAAGCACACACAAACACACACACACAATTCCCGAATGGAAGACAGCGTTCTCAGCAGTGTGCACGTGGACGAATCAGTTGGAAGCGAGATGACAGAACTTTCCAGGAAGGTAGAGGGGAAGTGGGGGGGGGGGGGAAGGGGAAAGTAGGTTGACTCCTGGGTCCTTTATTGCATCACCTTTATTCACAACGCACAGGCTCTGGGAGTCTACTCCAAAGGGAATCTCCGGTCTGGGATCATGAAAGGGGGAAAGCATCTAACACCATGGAGATGATGGAATAGTGGATCCCAGCTTACGTCATAGTTTGACTTTGGGAATGTTATCGGAATTCATGCAGGCCGATTTGTCACCAAAAAAACGTCCGTTCCGTGATTCTACGGAGTTGTAGAGGCGAGGTCGCCTGCTGAGGATCCGAACAATCCTACCGACTTCGGGATTACGTAACACGTGCTGTTCTGAGACAACAATGTATCCTCGGTAACCATGACGATTCATCGGTCGACGGAGCGTCTCGCCAAGCCGCTCGTTGTGAACGTGCTGACCTCGACTCAGGTGAAGAGCCTGAACTAGTTCGTGTTTACACGATAAACATCCACCACCGACGACAAAGTCACGACACTTCGGACGGGGAACGTCCGATTAACATCGTAACGGTGTATCTCTTCATCGGGATTTTGACGCAAGCTCAGCCGCCGCTGCCGCGGACGAGAATAGACGCAGGAGTGCCGTCATATCAGTGGCATCTCATTGAGTTGACGAAGTGCGCCCAAAACAGACTCATTCTCAATTTCACCGTGCACTCCTTGACGGCCACTTCCCCTCCAACTCTCCTCGGATGGAGACAAGAGCCCTCTTTTTGTGCAGCGCGTGCGAGGGAAACAGCGCGGGGGGAATGAATAGAGTCTGACACAGCTCCATGAAAGCGCGTCGCTATTTTCTGCCCGCTTCTATTATTCACTCCACGCTAATGCAATCAGACACTCCCGACGCCAGCGTTATGTGGGGGGGGGGGGGGGGGGGAAGAGGGAGTACCCTGCACTCCCTCCCTCCACACTAATTCCTCTCAACCTCCTTCTACCGGGGAGCAGGGGAACGCCACTCAAAGACAATTGAGACGGAAATGTTACCGAATATCCTAAACCGTTACTCAATACTCCAATCGACAATGACAGATAACCGATTGATTATAAAACCGTGATCTATTCAGTCATTCGCGTACTGCTCAACAATTTACGATTGCTAATATTGACCTGCCTTTTCCTCTGCTTCAGACTAATAGCACAACTAATATTGTACCTGGGGATTTTCCCTTTGTTTTATTGTGCAGGTGCGCCGCGTTAACACAGCCCGTAGGTGAATTAAGTTACCTTACTCTATTGTTAATGATTCATGAGCGAGTGTAGCCCCCGGGCCGTCTGCTTTGATCGGAGCCCGGGCATATTGTTGTCATTGCTGGTCATGTTGACGGTGCTTTAATGGTCTTTAGAGGGCCTGCTACCCGGCTGCCGACAACACGTCACCACCTGCCGCCCTCCACCTATACTTTAGATGTGACCCACCGCTGAGATGGCTGCTGTCTGAGGCGACGAGGGAGAGAGGGGGGGAGAGGAGAGGGAGAGGAATCAGGGGGGAGGGAGGAATAAATGATGAGAGGGAGGGAGGGAGGGGAGGGAAGAGGGAGTCAGGGGAGGGAGGGAAGGAAAGTAAGTGTGGATGGAAGGATGGAAAGGGGAAGTAATGAAGGAAGGAAAAGTGGGAGGGAGGGAGGGAGGGAGGGAGTGAGGAAGGAAGGAAGTGTGGAAGGAGAGAAGGTTGACATGAAGAAGGATGGAGGAGCGAAGGGGAACGGGGTGAGGGATGGAAAGGAGTTGTAGATGGGAGTGAGCGGGAGGGCAGAGCCAGCGGGCGTCCACACAGGAGACCACACGGAGCTCAACGTATCGATCGAGGAGCGGCAGAGACGCCGGTCGGATAACAAGGAGG
>NC_082398.1:3353643-3361143 GCF_031168955.1 Gadus macrocephalus
AATGATCACTGACCTATTTGGCAGTGCTCGCAGCCCTACGTCTGAAGTAGTCTTCTAGAAAGTTGTGTCTGGCCGGTATTAAGTATGAAAACCCACTAAACCGACCCTCCCCCTCCCCTGTTTCCCCCCGGTTCTCCTTTTACGGTGTCCCATTTTAAATTGAAGAGGCGGAAGTTGAATTCATGGATGGGACAGAGAAAACCGCGGAAAGAGGATTCGAACCGCTGCACATCGGCTGCGAAGAAACCTACAACAACATAAAGAGCTGACGACATCACTCAGCCTCAATCAATAGGCCTACGTCCGTGCTGCGGGCGCAGCGTAAAGAGGGCCTCTCCGGTCTACTGGCTCCGTTAAGGCCCAGCCAAGACGACCGGGATCACCGCGACCTCATACACACCCCTGATGCATTGTGGGCTGCGGTGGCTCTGACCTATGAATGAAAGCGGCTCCTTGCGCACATCGATGTTTTGACCTACTGTTGACTCGTGGACGCGCGCAGTGCGTAATGGACGCAGGAGTGGGCGGGGGGGGGGGGGATTCCCTGCCCGGGTAGACCTTTAATGCAGCCTCTGCATTATATTCGCTTAAGACAACAACAACAGCGAAGAGAAGAGGATTCGTCTGGAAGCAAAACGCACATCCACGCTAATGATATTGTAGTTTCAGTCTTGGGATTTTGACTCACTATGGATTTCATTACCGAGGGGAATACTGGCAATCAAAGCAAGAATGGATGGGGAGGAATCCGTTGAACATCATTATGATTTTGATTTTTTTTTTTTTTTTGTTGGATGGAAGTTTATTCATGATGATACAACGTATTTTTATTTTTTTTAACTTTATTTTACCAGGAATAATCCCATTGAGATTCAGTATCTCATTTACAAGGGATTAATGATGAGGATGTTTAGTACAACAAGGGGAGGGGAAACAATAATAAATAAATTACCTCATTTGAATAGCCCCAGTTTATTGTCATTTTACAAAAGTGAAAACAATGATCTATCAGTCTAATTGAATATTGTATACATTAACCTTGTCATTTTATGCAATACATTTGTTATGTGAAACATTTAGTTTTTTTCATGAAAAAAAGTATTTCTAACGCACAAATACTGTTCAACTGTTGAGCGGACTTTTGGTAAAGTGTAGGCCCACTTTCAATGTTCATGATGCCAAACTCAATCAGGTAATGCTCCAAGAATTTACAATTTTAAGTAATAAAGTGCAAAGTTACGAAAAAAAATATCAGGGCAAATCATCTGATAATAATATTTAACCCACAAAGAGCTACCAAACAAGTGTCTAAAACATATTGCGAGTCGACGGCTGACGGCTGACTAGGCTTAATTCGTTTAGAAACTGAATCGTAATGAAAACACACAATAAATAGGAATAGGTCCACAATCAATTGTTTTAGTGATTAATAAAATGAAACCTCAATCAATAGGCTTTTGGATTCTGAATGAAAGTACTGTCAGTCATCTAGGATAGTTATTCTTTATTGATATAATACACTCTGGCCTCATTGGTGCACCCGCCAGCTCCCTGAGAAAAACTACTACTAATAAAAAATAAACAGAGGCAAAGTTCTCTGAAATGTGGGACTGCAAATGCCACACCTTTATTTGCAATAACTAAATAATATTATTACAAAGATATCGCTTATACATTTAGATTTATAAAGTAATATTTGAATTTAATTTTTGGAAAGTTAAGTTGATAAAAACATATTTTTTAACAACACTAAGATGTTTATTATTATAATTATTGATTGATTCTGAATAGGCATAGGCCTACTATTATTATGAGTATTTATTTTAATTTTCAACTTTATCATATTTTTATTGTCAAGACAGTAATTAAACGAAGATGTAGGGCTATAATTGCAAATTAAAAAGTACCACACACACTAACGCAGCCACACACGCTTTTGAAATGATGTTATTAAAAACACTTTTCCAATGTTTGCTTTTTTGAAAGTTGAATTGAGAGAAGAAATGAATAACATCATGAAAGTCACTAATATAACAGGTTCTGTCCCATAAAACAAACTTCTCCCATCATTTAATATTAACTTATTGTTGGGTTGTTGGTTCATCAAACTATTGAACAATATAATAACCCAACTTTAATATATTTTAATCAACTATAGGATCATTTTTAGGATGTGATTTCTACTGTATGTTAGAATTTTCTATTGCCAGAGAAATCAACATTAGTAAAAATTAATATAATTAAAAATAGATATACTGCGATTAATCATATGGCGTTTTACTTATTTAACACGATGCGCAATTAAGAAAAGTGAAGTGCTGTCATAATTAATTGACAGGCTGCACGGACGAACAGCGACCCGTTGGCGGTGCTGTTCCGTTCTCCAAGACGCTCCTACTCGTCATCTCTCTCTCTCCCTGGACCTATTCAACTCCTGCCTGAGGACATGAGTGTATCTCTGCTTTGCCTTTACACTCTAATTGACCTAAATAAACCATCTGAGGAGCGAGAGAGAGAGAGAGAGCGAGAGGAAGAGGGAGACGGTCTCGTCTCCCCCCTAAAGGCAGAAGATCGCGCGTATCCAAAGATGCTGGGTTTTATCGTGCGTAATTTACTCGCTCTCTGAGGTTAACTCGAAAGCTTGGTAGCGTATCTTTCGCGGCCCATATTCATATCCTCTCTCTCAAACACGCACATACAAACAGACACACGCACACGCACACACACACACACACACACACACACACACACACACACACACACACACACACACACACACACACACACACACACACACCCACACACACACACACACACACACACACAGTCGTGGGCGTCTCGCCCGTCTTCCTTTTGGATTTATTGGGATGGTGAAGAAGAGGCAGCGATAAGCGAGGGATACATCCACAGGAATGACACTTCGGCAGTCGGTTGCGTGAAGACCAAAGCGGTGGTGCGGGGCGACCAAAGCGGTGGTGCGGGGCGACCAACGCATCGAAATGATTCAAGACCGGGACCCGACGGACCCGAGTCCCCTCTGCTCCTCGTCTCGTTCTTCCAGAGCTCCATCGTCCTTTTTGATCGAAAACCTGCTTCGGTCCACGCTGACCAGCACGTGCAGAAGAGATTCGGTGGAACAGGGCGCGGAGGAGAGCGCGAGTCTCTCCGTGGAGGTGCTAGGCCGCTCCGGGACGTCCCGAGGAGAGGCAGAAGAAGCTCATGACAGCTCGAGCAGTGAGTGTCCGTTCTGCTTTGTTGTCGTTCGATTGTGATGTGGAATAAATGGCGCTTTTATTAATATATATTGCTGCAGGCCTATATAGTGGTAGTAGTAGTAGTAGTTTTTACCCCGTGTGCGCAAGGTAAAGTGCCGATAAAACCAATATATCCACAAATAAATGTAAATGACCGATTTCCATCCAATGGATGAGTCCATGGTACGTGTTTGCATGGCATAGGCTACATTATTCGTTCGATCAATTATAAACATGAATGTATTTTACAATGACCTTCTCGTGAACTTGAACGCAGCTCCATCGCGGTTTTACCGTCCCGGGAACTCGGTGGAGTCGAACTCTCCTCAGTCCACCAGCGACCGAGAGTTCCCGACCGGCACCGGGTTGGGCCAAGGAGACAGCGACCGGGAACACTCACGAGACGAGGATGAGGAGGACATACACGGAGGGGGAGGGGGAGGAGGAGGAGGAGAAGGAGGAGGAGGTGAGAGTCCCACGGTGGAGGTCCAAGATGCAGCCGAGGCGCGCGGTCACGCCTCGTCTCTCACCCGTCACGTGGTGGACGGTGATGACGATGATGATGACGATGAGGACGACAACACGAACCCGAAGGCCGCGGAACGGAAGAAAAAGACGCGCACCGTCTTCAGCCGCACGCAGGTGTTCCAGCTGGAGTCCACCTTCGACCGGAAACGCTACCTGAGCAGTTCGGAGCGCGCGTCGCTCGCAGCGACGCTGCAGCTCACCGAGACGCAGGTTAAGATCTGGTTCCAGAACCGCCGGAACAAGTGGAAGAGGCAGCTCGCGGCCGACATGGAGGCGGGCGGCCACGCGGGAGAGATCCCCGCCTTCTCCACCCAGAGGATAGTGCGCGTGCCGATTTTGTATCACGAAAACTCAGCGGCGGGGACTCTGCCGCAGATGATGGCATCTTCGTCACCGTCGTCTTTGGTTGGATACTCGAACCCGTTCAGCCACCCCCTGACCTATCACCTCGGTCACCCGCTGGCTTTTGTAACTTCACAAATGACCGGTCGGGTCTGAGTGTACAGAGCTACGGCCACACGCACTAACGCGGTACATTTGGACGGGGGGATATCTGTTCGAAAAGTGTCGCAGAGATGGAGGTGCACAACTTTATCAGGGGGCCCCGAGGGGCAAACCAATAAATGACATGCAACGCAGACTACAGTGTTGCTCGTGGTATAGTCTTTCAATGATTCATCGTGACTCTGGACGTCTGCACTTGATAATAATATCTAGGCCTACACACGATCAGTTATCGTGTTTTTTATTGTTTTAAGAGAATGGTGTTTTATTTCTAGCCGATGTTTTTAGACATGAGCTTCACACGTTTCAGATGCAATTTGATACATACGCCAGGGTGTCACCATAACCTGTCATTAAAGTCGTCTTCTCTAATCACTGTGTTCTATACTTTCTGGAAAAGGCAATGTATGCACTTAAATTATTAGCCAATATCCGAATGAAAAGTTCTAAACTCATGTTCCAGTTGTTTTGATTACAGCACAGGCAACAAAAATAATGAGATTATTATCAAACAAACATGAAAAACAGATTCAGGTGGAGGCGCGATGTGTATCGTTTTGCTTGCACGCGAAACGCAAAAAAAAGTGTCAAACACACATGCGATATCCGTCTGTGAATCAGAGTTGGATTGCTGAACAGAAACCCCCAATTCCGCAATAGACAGAAACAATATCCATTTCTGTGTGTGTGTGTGTGTGTGTGTGTGTGTGTGTGTGTGTGTGTGTGTGTGTGTGTGTGTGTGTGTGTGTGTGTGTGTGTGTGTGTGTGTGTGTGTGTGTGTGTGTGTGTGTGTGTGTGTGTGTGTGTGTGTGTGTGTGTGAAAAACACAGCAGCCACGTTCAAAACACAGCAGCCGCGCGCACGTGGTTTCCGCCCCTCCGGAAACAACGTACGCGCGGCTGCTGTGTTTACGCGTGATCACCAATCAAAAGCGGCTAAACCCTCGGTCTTCCGGCTGGCTGAGTAACGGTGCGGGGCCCGGCTCTACTTGGCTCTAGTTGGAACCGAGGAGCATCGCTGCTCGGAGCGCACGGAGCTGTGGTCGTGGATGTATACGTTTGTTATCGCGATACGTGCCATACGCGCCCAGGGAAGATGAACAAGGAGGACTACCCATGTCGGACTGCTTCGTTCGCGTTCACTATTGACAATATTTTAAATCTAAAAAAAAACAACAACATCAACTTTGAGGCGCCCGACGCGAAGGAAGAGACGTATGGCGTTTGTAAAAGCGACTTTCCACCCCGCTACGAGGAGGTCGACCTGTATGACATTCGGAGGCCCCACGAAGCGGACAGTTTGTCTTACGAGCTAGGTGAGTGAATAAACGTCCACTTTTTAGTGATTGCAAATATGCCAAAGCATGTATTAACCCGGTGTCACCTCCGTCCACTATCTCAGCGGCACCTTCTGTTTTGCGCTTTTACGCACGACGAGATCAAGAGTTTAGCAACACATCACACTGTTAAGTGTACTCTTCCTGCACGAAATAAGTTTGTTTTAAGTATTTCAAATGTGTAATGTGTCATTTCACAGCGCGGACAACCCGATTGCATTGCGACGCATCCGATGCGCTCGAGGTCTGCCGGGAGACCGGACGGGCGCTCGAGAGCCGCTCCCGGTCCGAGAGCGCACACAGCTCCTCCGACGACTGCACGTCGGAGCCACAGACGGCCGGCAAGGACGCGAAGGCGTCGGTGAAGAAGAAAACGCGCACCATCTTCTCCAAAAGACAGGTGTTTCAGCTGGAGGCCACCTTCAACATGAAGCGGTACCTCAGCAGCGCTGAGCGGGCCTGTCTCGCCAATTCTCTGCAGTTGACCGAAACGCAGGTGAAAATCTGGTTCCAGAACCGTCGAAATAAGCTTAAGAGACAGATATCTACAGACCTGGAAGGACCAGTGGATCACCATCATTCGGACGCTGCGACAAATGTACAATTACCGACTTTTTACAAAGATAGCAACTTACTGGGAGGATGTTTGGTGCCCATGCATTTCCCCATGATGTACGGAACCACAACGAACACTGCGCCTTACATTTACTTTTCCAATGCGGGTAAGTATTTCAGCCTCTTTGAGACCAACGGGTGACCCCCGGGTATGGATGTACTGAAGGACTTCAGCGGACGGTGGCAGCCTTACTTGAACCCCGATTGACATTTCAAAACTGGACCTTTTGACGAATAGTTTTATATAGAAGCTCTCTCATACACAGCTGTTCTATCAGTTATCAAACATCTATCAAGATATGCATGTGCCACTTTCCCGACCAAAGTTGTTCTTAATTATGATTATTATGATTATATTATGATTATTATTATACCATGATTACGAACTCATATTCAATTTACCATGACCAATATATGCATGCATCAAAGAAGTCCATATCGGAAATTCATCAATCGTTTTACTTTACGCAGCAATGCCATTTAAATGAATGTATCTTCATTATGTCAAAGGATTACTGTATGTAGCTATTTTCAACACTATCAACTTTATTACCCTGTAGAATGGATTCATTTATGGTTTATTTTTTGCGTAGATGAATCTGCAATGGGAAACTTTTCTTGTCATTGTCCTCCTTTGATATACGGCCTTATATACAAACCCCGTAATATCTTTTTTTTACTTGACATTTCATACTACAGATTCTAAAGCTGTTCAATTGCAGTTATATTAATAAATGCAATAAAAGCAGTACACACTTGCAAGTTTCAATTGAAGAGAATTGGCTGCCCACAAAAAAAGTAATGACCAAATTATAGTCAAAATAAAGGCTCAAAGCTAGCAAATATGGCATTGAATGGAAAGGGACATTTCAATGTATTTGGTGGAAGCAAAATACAAGTAATATAGCGCATTTGGTTTTCAAGGTCATTTTAGGGCAAATGTTTTTTCCCCCGGTGTTTATACCCATGAAACCGTAATATTGATGAAGATGTCCCACAACTTATCTATAAATTAAAAAACAATTCCAGGAGAAGTTTCTAAAGTTTTAAAATTGTTTGCATTTAAAATAATTTTAAGGAATATCAATCAAAGGGAAATGGTATAGACATTCACACATTGTTCTATCCTAATATATCCAATCAAAATGTAGGGTAAGTAATCTACGCCTTACTAAAACCATTACTGGAAATTGTTCTCTTTAGGTCAAAGTTAGCAACAATATTACATGTTTCAATTGTGCCTTGATGGTCTGAACTCTGGAA
>NC_082398.1:3366143-3376143 GCF_031168955.1 Gadus macrocephalus
TCGATCACCGGGGCCCTGGAGTGACAAGAGTGCACCGGTAAATTGAATAGGGGCTCAGGGATTACACCGAGCCCCTATCTGATGAAAAGGGCCCCGACGCAGGAGAGAGTGGCGGCCAAGACATAAATAAAGCCAAGAGGTCAGCCATCTTGCTCTCCCCAGGGGAGGGAGGGGGGGGGGCAAGACGTCGATGTAAAGAGAGGAAAAACACAAGGCAAATCCTGCCGGAGAACGCGTGGCTCCACTGGTCGTGGCTCCACTGGTCGTGGCTCCACTGGTCGTGGCTCCACTGGTCGTGGCTCCACTGGTCGTGGCTCCACTGGTCGTGGCTCCCCTCTTCCCCCGTGCAGATGCAGACCTTCATTAGGAGCAGCTGAGGTCCGTTACCGAGGATGAGACGTCCCGGGCGACGAGGGGTCGGTCGGGGAACGAACACGGCATCGCGGGTCGACCCGCGAGGCGGGGGCGTCACCGCAGCGCCATGCTTCGTCGTCGTGTGTTTCTGAACCGCCAACCCTGCCCAAGAAACGAGCGCTAAATGCAGCTAACGAAGCTAACGTAGCTAATGGAGCCAAGGCAGCTAACGCAGCTAATGGAGCAAACTCAGCTAATGCGGCTAATTCAGCTAACGCAGTTAATGCGGCTAACACAGCTAACTCGGCTTGCGCAGCTACCCTGAACTTTAGCCCCTTTAATGCTGCACTTGGTTCTTTAGAGCAAGGCCGACGTAAAAGATCTAAACAAGAATACACAAGTTGTCGTTCATACAAAACAGCCAGATGCGTTCCACCGTCCCTGGGGGGGTTGGACAGGGTGTTTGAGGGGGGGGGGGGTGTGGGGGGGGGGGGGGAACAAGGCCACCATATTGCGGCACCATATTTGCTGTGACAAGGGGGTCACGACACCCTGGCCTCGGAGATGAAATGGACTGACCTTGAGGGCCGACCCGCGCGTCCCGCCGGCCGCTTCATCCGTGCTCACGTTACCGGACACATCTGTTAAATGCCACGCCGCAACATGGCCGCAGGGGGGGGGGGGGGGGGGGGGGAACGAAAACGCGTGCCACGGCTGTTCCAAGGGAAGAGGGGGAAGAGCCCCACCAACCACCATCACCACCTCCACCCTCCAATGGTGACAGAAATCTATCCAACGAATGGACCTCAGAACGTGGTTTTGTTCACCCCCCTCTTCCCATCTTTCCCAAGATCCTTGTACATACTTTGTACAAAATACACACACACACACAAACGCACGCACGCAAGCATGCAAGCACGCACACTCAGGCACACACAGAGAATCGATCAATACTACAAGTTGAGCGAAACAGATACTCGAGACTAATGGACATTTCGAATTTCTGCGGCTGCCGAAATTCATATTGATGCGGACATCGCAGGCCAGCGGGCTCCGAGGGGAGGAGGGGAGGTCACCGGCTGCTTTGACAGCCTACCCCTTCTTAATGGACGCCTATCGACTGCCCCGCGACTAACATGTCACTTGGAGGCACGGAGTCTGTGAGAGAGTGCCCGCCCCGCGCGCACGCGCGCCTCGAGTTGGTTCGCGAGGAGCTAGACGGATCGGGTTCCCTGCGGACTCTGCAGAGGCGATCGTGCGTCTACATTGCCGCCGCCGGGTTCCGCGTCGTAAATGCGTTGATTACAATAAATATGATTGCTTCAGACGTCGGCGGGTTCTGGGAAAAACTGCCGATCGCGCGGATGACAAGTGAATGGTACATGATGATAAATGGCTTTTGTTATCTGTGTGAAAGGGTGAACTGAGTGTAGGCCTACGTACTGGAGTGTCACTTTGTTGTACTCAACCACAATTTATGCTCTGTAATACTATTATAATCATAATATACATATACTCTGACTATATCAATCTCCCACTATATAGAAAACGTTCACACCATATCAAATCAAGTCAGATATATTCATATTTAGCCAGTTGGACTTCTTACAAACAGCAGTGTTTTGCTAAGTGAACATCCAGACCGGCTTCATATCTATAGAGCTGTCTGGGTTCTGACCAACCCAGGCCCATTTCTGCTGACTCGGGATGTTGAGTTCCCCCAGTGACAGACGAGTGACAGACGAGTGACAGACGGTGTATTTCCTGTTGAATTGCCTTACTCTTCCTCCAGACAACTGAGGACCCGGCGGTAATCTGACCCACATCTCAGTGTGTGTGTGTGTGTGTGTGTGTGTGTGTGTGTGTGTGTGTGTGTGTGTGCGCGCATGCGCGTGTGTGTGTGTGTGTGTGTGTGTGCGTACATGTGTGTGCATGTATGGGTGTGAGTCTCTCTCTCACACTGCACACACCACTGTGTGTGTGTGCATGTGGGGGGGGGGGGTCTTTCTCTCTCACTACACACACACACACACCACTGTGTGTGCCTCTCAGTATGGTTTAGTGTGTGTGTGTGTGTGTGTGTGTGTGTGTGTGTGTGTGTGTGTGTGTGTGTGTGTGTGTGTGTGTGTGTGTGTGTGTGTGTGTGTGTGTGTGTGTGTGTGTGTGTCAGTTTCATCTGAGAGCTCCGCCCGGTTTGCCTCAGAAGGGTCGACTCGGTTCCCGCCCTTTGGGGGGCGATTTGGCTCTATGACAGGACAGGTGAGGGGGTGTGGCTCTATGACAGGACAGGTGAGGGGGTGTGGCTCTATGACAGGACAGGTGGGGGGGTGTGGCTCTATGACAGGACAGGTGAGGGGGTGTGGCTCTATGACAGGACAGGTGAGGGGGTGTGGCTCTATGGCAGGACAGGTGAGGGGGTGTGGCTCTATGACAGGACAGGTGAGGGGGTGTGGCTCTATGACAGGACAGGTGAGGGGGTGTGGCTCTATGACAGGACAGGTGAGGGGGTGTGGCTCTATGGCAGGACAGGTGAGGGGGTGTGGCTCTATGACAGGACAGGTGAGGGGGTGTGGCTCTATGACAGGACAGGTGAGGGGGTGTGGCTCTATGGCAGGACAGGTGAGGGGGTGCGGCTCTATGGCAGGACAGGTGAAGGGGTGCGGCTCTATGGCAGGACAGGTGAGGGGGTGCGGCTCTATGGCAGGACAGGTGAAGGGGTGCAGCTCTGACAGGTAACGCAACTGAAACGGTTGAACCAGTGTCTGGTTCAACTCATTGGATTATAATAATACACAGATATATATAGCGGGTATTAAATATGTTTTAGCATGTATTTTGAGAAAAAACCTGTAAAGAAATACACTAAATTATCTATAACACAAAGACAAAAGGTCCATACACGGAGCGCATTTCATCTCTCTAATGGTGTGGATCGCTCGACATTTAAACACAGGGTTAAAAACAGCTTCTCATGGGACCTGTCATGACCCATTGAAGCCAGTGATGCATCAACTTTCAATGAGCCAGCATCAATCAGGTGCTTGGGTGATTGACGAGACACCTGCACCACCTAGGAACCGGTTAGAGATAAGATCCAACCATACAGGCTTCTCCGGTCGTCATTTCCCAGCATGCATTGGCTTTCCCACGGAGCTTAACCTAAGCACAAACCCGCATAAAATACTGAGTTTAACTAAAACTAAACATTTTCAACCATAATTCTTCAAGGTAAACCGATGCCTTTAGTCTAATAACCAGTTTAATGCTTTCTTTTGTAAAAAGTTCAACATTGTAAGAAGAAGACTTGTTGGAAGAAAAGTGTTCAATTTGACCCTCTTATAAATGTTTTGTGTCGTAAAGTGTGTAAAGTTAACACAGAAGTATACAAAAAAACTCTTCATCAATGAGCACTTTGCTTTCATTTTGTTTTGTGTTTTCCATGCATGATTTATTGATGGCGGAACTGAGGCTGAAGAACACAAATATGGTTTACTATCTCTTGAGTAAGCAGAGGGTATTTTTGGAAATATCAAAATAGGCTCTGATTACAAGGTGAAGACATGTCAACAACAAACTCCAATTCGAGTCTGTCAGAAAGCCATTTTGAAACGAGATACATGACCAAACATGCTAAAATGGGACGCAGGATTTTACAATTCCCATGCACCTCGCGTTTCCTCTATATCATATGTGATTCATGTCTAATAGGTAAATATGATCTTGTGTCCGGCATGTTGTAATGGGACCAAGATGAATATGAATTTCATAGTAAAGACCAGCAATCCCTCGCTAGTCAAAACACCATTAGGGTTAAATCAGCTCATTAATAAAAGTCTGTAACTTTTGTCAGAGACAGAAAACAGACATCTTTAGGATTAATGTCTGTCCTCGCTTGGGGAGAAGGTGATAAGCAGGAGGGGACAGGAAAAACAAGGACAACTCGGGATGGGAATCCTGAAAAACAGAGAGGCTAAACTCATTTCATCCTCTCGACAGCCGATGGAAAGGATTTGAGCCACCGTGAAGTGTACTTTGTGAAGGATTCCTTCAGATCGAACCAGGAACATTTCATACGCTAGAAGAGCCTAAGAGGAATCTGATCTCAACGGGCCTATGTGTTTTCCTCCATACCGCGAATCCACAACGCCGTCGGGCAAATTCACACAATTCGTCCGCTCGTTCAAACGTCCAGCAGGATGAAAAACACGAGAAGTGGCAGAGGGCGTTGACGCAGAGCACCAACAGATAAAGAGCTGTCACAACGAGACCCACGGATTACCGCAGACGTTTGTCTCAGTCCTCCTCGAACCAAACGAAGCTGAAGCTCTGGTCTTTCTTCAGTCTGCAGGCGAATTAAGTAAAAAAAATAAAAAAACAGCTCAGAGATTCAGCGGTTGTGTTGGGGGAGGGGGTTGAACAGATTGTTATGTCACGGCCCGAGAGCCGTAATAAAAGTCGTATTTCTTTTGCATTTTGCATGACTGGAGGGTGTTCCTCTCTCGCCTGTCTGCTCCCCGTTCATCACGCAGAGCTAAAGTGGAGCAGCTACGAGCGGTCGGGTGAGGGCCTGGAAGATGGAAGGGGAGAGAGAGGGAAAGGGAGAGAGAGATGGTGAGGGAGGGAGAGAGAGGGATAGAGAGAGAGATGGGGGGGAGAGAGAGAGAGGAGAGAGAGGGGGGGGGGGGGGGAGACAGAGGGAAAGGGAGAGAGAGAGAGATTGTGAGGGAGGGAGAGAGGGGAGAGAGAGAGGGGGGGGAGAGGGAGAGAGAGAGAGAGAGAGAGAGAGAAGTAGAGGGAGAGAGAGGTTGAGGGAAGGAAGGAGGGAGGGAGAGGGTGAGATTGAGGGAGAGAGGGTGAGGGAGGGAAGGAGAGAGAGAGTGAGGGAGAGAGAGAGAGAGAGAGAGAGAGAGAGACTGCCCGATAGCATCCCGTTATGACACTCAGCTGTGAGAACGTCAAACAGCGCAACAAGCTTGAGAATGGAAAAATGATTGACTTATGGATGAACAAAACACTGGATGATTTAAATGCTTAATGAATGGATGAATTAATGAAATAATTGAAAGCCGGCCTCATTTAAGTCTAATGCACACTAGGGGAAAGCCATTTAGAAACCGGTTGCTGTTCTCCAGGGTGGGAGATCCATGTTGAGACGCGAGAGCATATGTGTGGAACAGAATATGGGACCGCCGATATCAGGCTACGGTCTTTGGTGTTGGGCACTCTTTGTGTTCTTTAGAGATCACTTCAGCACAAATAAATAATGTGTTTTCTTCTGCAACACGTCATGTCAAAGGGAATTTGCAGGACTCGACCCTTATGTAATATCTATGCATCACATTCTATGCATCACGGCACTGAATACACATTACAGAACAAAAGGTCAACTCACTTTGTGTACTTGTTTAGTTTTGTGTATTTAGTAGGCCTATAGCTACTGTGCTGTCTTGAACTTCACCAAAAGCACTGGAGATAAACCAACAAACTTTTACATTTCAACTGGTTCAGCGGAGCACCGGAAATCAAACGGTTTGCTTTAATTTAAACACGACTAATCTAAAACTGTTTATAGGCCTTTTCAAAAGCACTGTAAAATGAATATTTTGTTCATGTTTTACCTCACTTAGCAGTAATTCACTCAAATGTGTGATAGCTTAATCCTTTTGTAGATAACTTAGTGAATTAAGTAGGAATCAAACTAGCAACAAAAACTAAGCGATTCCATTTCCAGGCATCAACAAGTTAGCCATTAGCATTTTGCTCCTTGGTTTATCTTTAAGCTAACATGGGTTTGATTTGAGTCACAGGGTCAGCTTCGAAAGTGCTAGCACTCTCAAAGCCTCGGATCACACTAGTGTAAAGTGACAGGACGCCTAACCCATCACGCACTGGCTGTGAAATGAGCCCCTTGTGCTTTAATAAACATACGTTGGAAGAAATACTAGGGTCAATTTTGACGAGACTTTGTTTCACATAGGCTAAACCCACACTATAATACTACGTAGGCCCTATAGTTTTAGTTGGAATGTAAAGGCACGCTATTTTCAGTTATTGGAAACAGTTTTGATATTTATAGCTCTAGCTTTGTAAACCTTTACAAAACTGAGATTACTTTCTTCGAAAATTGCGATGTGGCTGTGGTTTGATTCTGGAAACCGGTTGCCTATGTTGTAGTTTCAAAACTCTTTCGCACATAACCCCCACATACAGACACACAGACGCACACACACACACACACACACACACACACACACACACACACACACACACACACACACACACACACACACACACACACACACACACACAGAAAAACGCAGAAAAACGCCCCACGGTCACAATTATTCATAATTACACAGGCGAGCTTTGAGCACCTAGTTTATCTAATGTCTGTAGCTAAAGACCACTGGTCTTGTTTACTTGTCATAATCAATAAGAAAGTAAATCACAGTCAGACACCAGAGCCCTAAACACACTGGCAGGAAACCAGCAACACAGCACACACACACCAAAGCACAAAAGTCTATTAGCTCCAATTGGCTAACGTCATAAGAGCCAATTGTATCCCGATTAATGACTTAAAAGATTACGGAATCAACGCGATGCGTTTGAACATTTGTTATAGCTCGTATTACCTAACGGACTAACTCCGCCGCCAAACCCCCGAATACGGAACCCAAGGAGATATTGGCATTCCCCGGTGTGTGTGTGTGTGTGTGTGTGTGTGTGTGTGTGTGTGTGTGTGTGTGTGTGTGTGTGTGTGTGTGTGTGTGTGTGTGTGTGTGTGTGTGTGTGTGTGTGTGTGTGTGTGTGTGTGTGTGTGTGTGGGTTTGTCTGTCATGTGTCTGCATGTTTGTCTGAATGTGTGTGCTTGTCTGAGTTTGTGTATGTGTGTGTGTCTGAGTGTGTGTGTGCGCGTGTGTGTGTGTGTGTGTGTGTGTGTGTGTGTGTGTGGGATCACCTTACAGTGGAGACCAAAACAATATATTAGGAACGGTGGCTGGAGGGTCTTAAAGGCTACTTCACTCGCCACATGATGTGAATTACGGTTAAGAAGAAATCTGCAGCTCCCATTAACACCACTGTTTTGATCTGCGCGCCACAAATTGATGCAAGGTGAAGAAATTGTCACGTAATTATGATTGATGATGACAAGAAGGGGAAATGATTTGTGCCTTTACATTCTCACCCGCCGAGAAGGCCGCTGCAATAGGAGCTGTGTGCACGATGTGTGTGTGTGTGTGTGTGTGTGTGTGTGTGTGTGTGTGTGTGTGTGTGTGTGTGTGTGTGTGTGTGTGTGTGTGTGTGTGTGTGTGTGTGTGTGTGTGTGTGTGTGTGTGAGTGTGTTTGAGATGGTGTTGAAAAGGCAGCAAATAGTGAAACGGATTAAGATACAACAATTGGCAGGACTCTAAATGTAGTCTGCGTGTAGTGTTGCCTTCAGACACATTTCATCCTTTCTGGTCTGCCCCCTTGGTATTTCAACACTCAACCCCCCCTAATCTGCCTTGCATGGTATCCCATTATGCCACGGAGGGGACTGATATTATAGACTCATATTATTTTCAACTTTTGACCAGATGGATGATACTTACGATGTCTAACACTGGAGAAAAACCATAAAAGGTCATTACTTTGCCAACATTTGTGTAACTACTAAAGCAAAACAATCTAAAATAGTGAAATTAGAATCAGCTCTGCTTTCCTCTCTGTACACCTAAAGCCATCCTTTGCCCGTTGCCAGGGTAACGACGGAACGCATCTCATATGCAAATTCACGCTTCACTGGCCCTTCACCACCCCCCCCCCCCCCCCCCCCCCACACACATAAAAAACAACTTAATTTGACTAATTCAATGTCTGGCTGATGGCCTCTAAGTCAGTGAGCACAGAGGAAATGCCCCCCCCCCCCCCCCCCTCCGTCCCCCAC
This sequence comes from Gadus macrocephalus, assembly GCF_031168955.1. NCBI lineage: Eukaryota > Metazoa > Chordata > Actinopteri > Gadiformes > Gadidae > Gadus > Gadus macrocephalus. The sequence goes on from NC_082398.1 coordinate 3,374,428, forward strand.
CCAGCCCCAGGCATTTGTGAGGTCTTTGGACACCATTTTGACTCTCAGGAATAGAGTCATAATGTTGAGGTGTTGAATCAGAGAATCACTCATTGCAATGAGCAAGATACATTTTTTCATTTCTAGAAAAAATATAAAAATAATTACCTTCTTTTTTTTTATACATTATGTGGGTTGAGTTTTCTTTTGGGGTTGTATCCAGTAAGCCGATGCATCTCCTGAATTTCACGTTTGGATAGCCAGGTACCTGGGAGATCTCCTGTTAGTTTAAGGCAGAGAATAACAGATTAAGATTTAATGAGATATGGGAGCTCAACCAGAAGGAAATGGGGGAGGGGGATTCTTTAAGAAATACCTCGCATTCGGCTGGATGGTAAAGCTAGGAAAGAATACATAATTGGTGAGGTACGATGCAATAAGCAGCTCTACTGACTATCTGCACTTTGTGATGCATCCCATGTAAGAAATGTATGAAGTAGCACTATGGACACATTTTGTGTGGTGTGAACTGAACCCTCCGATTGATATAGCGCAAAGATGTGTATTATTGAAGTAGTTCACACACAACTCCAAAGATGGTCCCATACAAAAATGATTGACGTATTTGAGTTTATATCCTATTTACAACCGTATAAAACTCTTCCAACGCCCCACATCAAATCCTTCATAACAGGCGATGAGCACTAGAGATTTACGCAGATCATAACATCACAAAAAATTGAATCCCTTTTAAAAAGGCAATCCTGTGTCTCCTGCCGCGGCCAGGTCCCCAAGGGCAGCGCTGCCTGAAACAACACCAAGGCCCGGCGGACAACAAGAGGTTTCCCAGGGGTCACCACCCAGCGACCTGGATTACCGCACCAAAGCGAGTCCTGGCAAGCGTGCGTTGATCCGCCCCGACACTCACTGTCACCTTTACCCCGGCCGCCGTCCACATTACGAGGGCTCCCAGAGTCGAGGTGGCATATTCTCTCCCTCTACGGTCTCTTAAAGAAAGCATGAGAATCACCGCCAAACCCCGCGCCCGCCGCCGAAGATGAATCATCATCGAATTAGCTCCGTGCACCTTGCGGCGTATCGCCTTTGACTTTACAGGCGCGAGCTTAAAGTTCATGTGCAGGGGATTACGTCGAATTAGCGAGGTGCCTGCAGCTCACCGTGCCTTTTGAAGGCTGCGCTTGTATTTGTGTCGCACACGAAACCACCGGTCGTTTGCCGCTGCCGTTTTGGTAAACGGGCCTCGTTGTGGTGCGGTCCGTCAGCGGTGACGGACCGCTGTCACGTCGGTAAGCCTGACAAGGAGAAGCTGTTAAGGCTGCAGTCTGCACGCCTTGCTCGGCACTTTGTTGTGATTCGATGGGGTTTTGAGTCGTGTTGTTTGAGTCATGCGCTTGGCTCATGGCAAAGGCCAGTAGTCAAACAAAGACGCGAGAACCATGAGACTCAATCAAAACAGATTTGAATCAAAAGATTGATTGATCAAAGATGGCTTGAGTGCAGCTTTAAGGGTCAAGTAGATGTGCCAGAGATGGGACTTAATTTGTTGCTTAACAGTAACATTCAGAGATTAGTATTCTTAACAAGTTACCTAATTATTATATTCTATAAGTGGTTATTTTAAAGCTGATTGTGAATCACTCAATCTAACAGTGCAACAATTAACCTTTCCAATTCCCAATAACCCTTTTCCCTTTCTACGCTTTTCAACTTCTCTTC
>NC_082398.1:3381143-3393678 GCF_031168955.1 Gadus macrocephalus
TAAATACTATTAAATAAAAAAAGATTGATTTTGATTGGAAAAATCAATCATTGGAAAACACTGTAAAAGGCATGGATCGCTACCGGACGTTTTTTTTTTTTAACTTTTGCAAAAATATAAAAAGAGGAAAAGGAAGTTTGAAAAATAGTCTAGACTTTTTTCCATTGAGTAACCGTCGGATATATCCCATATACTGCAGTCGCCACAATTGTTAAGTTTCTGTGTCACATGTCTATCATTACAAAACCAACTAATCACATTATGGTTGCAGTAGGATGGGTGATTAACAATCATTCCCGAGTAACATCCTATCCTGTTGTTGGTTTGCTTGCATGATAAAATTCCACATGCCTTACTGATGACATTCGACCTGGAATGCATTGACTTTAAAACAAATCTACAGTATTAACATTTCCTTAGAAGTTAAAACTGTGAAGCTTTGAGTGAATATACACAAACATCCAAACAGTGAATGGGATCAGAGTGGTTAAATTGATAATTTGAATTGGTCTTTTAGAGGAAAGTACACATGCGCATGAAGATACTTAATTGCCGGGGCTACTTAATCCCCTATTACATGTGCTATTACTGTGGCCTATGTGCCCACAACCGGCCTAGAACTAACTAATGCTGAACAGGTCCCCGCTATGTTCTCAGCCGTAAAGTAAACTGGGGTGACCCCAACTCACGTGGGCGGTTTAAAGTAAGGGTCCTCACAAGGTAAACAGGGTCAATCCTACACAAGGAAAAGCATGTGACGCCTCAGTCACACAAGTCACCTGGGATAGAGAGAGAGAGAGAAAACCCACCAGCCCATCGAACTTAATGGGGCTGTAGTGTTTCTGACATCAGTTTGTTTAGGCAAACTTTTGATTTGCTATGAAAGCAAAGCAACCCTCACCCCATATGTGTGTGTGTGTGTGTGTGTGTGTGTGTGTGTGTGTGTGTGTGTGTGTGTGTGTGTGTCTGTTATGTGTGTTTGGGATAAATGCACGTGTGTAGTATATATATATATATATATATATATATATATATATATATATATATATGTAATCATACACACATACATATTTTTCATAAACCAGTTATTCTTATTCCTCAATAATAAACTCATCTCCGATGCCATAGTTTTCAAGTTTCCTTATATTTATCAAAAGTGTATGCATAGCCATGTACACATGCATCATAGTGCATGTAGTAGTCCATCAAGTAGTAGTCCATCCTTTACCGACACAGTGAAGGTTTGTTCGACCCGTCAAAACCTGACTCATCAAGTCATTCTGACAGAATGAACGGCGGCGTGTCTGTGGAGACCACGTGGGCCAGGAGGGGATCCCGAGCACGTCAGCGCAGACATGAAATGACACTGCCCCACAGTGGCTGTTGTGAAACTCCACGATATTACACAACGAATTAGACAAAAAAACAACGATTAAAGGCATGATTAAAGCGATATCACCTATTTAGCATTTTGCTTGCAATCAACTTCCCTACGATGCAAAATGTAATCTAGAAAATGTTGTGTCCGCGGCCCTGCGTCAACATGTATTTAAGGCGGCGGCTGGAGGCTGAAAACACGTTTTAAAGATCGAATTTGCCAACTCTTTTTAATATATTGATATTACAGGCCTATAATAGAGCACCTAGTCGGGGTTTGTATGTTTTTTCCATTGTTAGTTTCATAAGATACCGTTGTTAACATACCGGAAGTGTCTCACGTACCTGCATCGCGTTCCTATTGGCCAGACCCAGTGGCCAATAGCAGTCCCCTACCAGCGGAGGTTCACAGACAGGCTCAGTTTATACTTCTATTCGGTTCAAGACGTTACGCTTCGGCTATAAAGTAATTTTCATCTTCATATTCAAATAATCTGATTCTAACACATCCCTAGTCTGTGTTTAAGTTGCAATGTTTTGCTTTGCAAAGATCGAAGCGGGTATTAAACTGTTGACTTGAGCACGCAGCAACACAGCCGGCTGGTGCATCTGCGCCTTATTGACGCATGGTTAAATATGCTTGCTAACATCCCCTTAGGAACTTAAACAAAAATAATTAAATTGTACATATATACAAATATATATAAAATAAAATATGAAAAAAAATCTACTTATAAATTAAATTACATTAAAATACAGTTTTTTATCGACAGTTTTTCTCATTGTCCATAAGAACAAAAACAGTTGGATCCATCCTACAACAATAAGTAGTTCCATATTTTTTTATTAACGGTTTGCAGAAATGTGAGTGTACAAATATAGTAGATATAAAGTCTTTAACACCTAAAGCGGTTTGTTTGATTCATGACTCATGATTGGAAACAGCTTACTATTGCCTGTGGCCTAACTCGAGGGAAATATCTAAATTGTGCAACTACTGTATGTCAAAAGCCAACCCCCCCCCTAACCACCCAACCAAACCTCTCCCCCTTTCCCCACCCCGTCCAGACAACACGGTACAACCCGGTAAGACACGGTGGAGACTACAACCAACAGCTTGCCCCGCTCAGTCACTTCCTGTCTGTCGGCCTCAAGGCTCAGTTAAGGTTCCACATCGACGCAACGCAATGACCACGCAGACGCTTCAACGCAGACGTGACCCAGTTATGGTTCTGCGTCGGGTTTGAGTGAGCGGACCAATCACTGCCCTTGCTGCTGCGTCGCCTCGAAGCAAGGTTACAATTTTAGGGAGGCGTAACGGGTCCGTAAACCCCCTTGCGGTTGCGTCGACGTGGAACCATAACTCGGCCTTAATCCTCCTTCCTCAGGAGCCAGGTGGGGGCCGCCCCCCCACCCCCCGACCCCACGAAGAAGCTCCACCACCAGGGCTTCTCCGCCCGCCGCTCCTGCCGCCGCGCCGCCAGCGCCGCCGCCGTGTAGCGCTCAAAGTGGTTATAGGGGTCGAAGCGCTCGTAGTCGTCCTGCTCGCTGTAGTAGCCGCCGCCGCCGCCCTCCTCCTCCGCCCTCACCACCACCACCACCTCCTCCTCCTCCACCCGGTTGAGGGCGGTGGCGTTGGGCTCCAGCGCGGTCTTCGTCAGGACGAAGTCCACCCGGCCCGCGTGGGGCATGCCCGGCGGGAGACGGACCCTCTTGATGGCGCGGGTGTAGCCCGCGGCGGTGGCGGTCAGGATGTGGACCCCGGGGGCCAGTAGGCGCCAGTAGTCCCCCTGCTCGGCTGGGGGTCCGGGGGGGAGGGGGGGAGAGGGTGCTAGGTTACTGTCCGCATGCTAAGGGTTAGCTAATCCGAATCCCGCGATACAGCCCCACTGCTCACAAAGAATAAACGACTGAATCACGTGTCGCCCTGACGGAGGGAGATGACCTCAACAACTACGTCTACATTTAGCAGAACGCTTTTATCCAAAGCGACTTACAATAGGTACATTTCTCAGAAGAAAGAGAAACGACGATGCATCGCTGTCGGTACAGTGAGGATGTTCATAGAACCGAGTGCCAAGCGCTTACAATCGCTAGCTTAACCCGTTCCCCGTACACAACAAAGATAGCTAGGATAAGACGCTACACAATGCTACGTACTACTTTTAAGTGCAAGGATGTAGGACATACAATAAGTGCGTACATTAAGTGCCAGGACGTACAACATACATACAATAAGTGCGCACATTAAGTACCAGGACGTACAACATACAATAATTGCGCAAGGGGGATGTGGGGGGTAAGGGGGGAAGCTATGCATGAGTCTAGGGAGGTGATCTCTAAACTCCAGGACCTCCCCTCCCCTTCAAACAGAAACGGGATGGAGAACTACAGCATGCGGCCATTCATCAGCGTCAGGGCTAGTGAGCAGAGCGTTACCTGTGGTGACATCATGTCTCACGCCCCGGACCGATACCCGGGCCCCTTTGATGCCGTTGCCCCCCTCGTCCTTCACCAGGCCCTTGACGCCCCGATGGGCCTGGGGGACACACGCATATCGTTTACAGGGCTGGCTCCAACAGGGCCCACCTGGTGGGAAGTGGCTGAACGCGTTGTTTCTGTGGAGCGTCTGATGTGCATTATTAAAATGCAAGACCAATTTGTGTGTTTCGTTGTGTTGTATTGTTTGTGTTGTTTTTCTGGGATGGGTAAGGCAGCAGTAGCAGTGTGAGCCGATGGATTTGAAGACATGTTTGCAAAACGACCTCATATGTATAAAAAAACAAACGGTAGCGAACAGTATTGTTTCGATGGACTAACCCTGTAATTTCAATGACAAAAGAAAAAGTAGAAAACCACATTAAAATCTTATTCCTACCCCTTCCAAAAAGGAAATGAACGCCTCCTGGTTTTCGTGCCAGGCGTTTTCCATATCCTCTTCAGCAGGGAATTTATCACAGCCCAGATTCACCGCCACCTCATAACAGTTTGTGTGGAGATAGCTGAAGTCTTGCATACCTGACAAAACCAAGAGCAATCTGTTTTCTAATCCAAAGTTATTCTTCAATATTTCCTGGTTCAACTGTTACTCGAACTTTCGATACCCCTCCATGTTAACATGTTATCAAGTTTACGCAAGACTTCATGCAGTTCAGTTCAAACTTGGCTCCGATGAGAAACATTTACATTTTAAACGATCCAAGGGAGCCCTCTAGTGGCAGCACGTGGACATGCATCCTCTATCGCATATCCTAGTTGTATGTAACGTGGTTGTTTTCTCTTACTTCCCGCAAAACTGGACACCTGCGCTCCATTGATGATTCCGTTCTTACTGGCGCGAGACGACCCGCACCATGCCTGATCGCGGCCCATGGTGGGATGAGAATCTGCATACGTTCTCGCGATAATCTTGAACACCTGGAAAAGGGAACCAGCGGCTGGTCATGCTGATTATACACCTGCGCTCGAGTCGAAATTTATAAAAATAGGCCCACAGCCAGGATCTAAGAACCGTCTCCAAACATAAATTCCAATAACTGCAAAATGACCTTGTTATCACTTCTAACAGGTTTATTCTATCGTCATTGAACTATAATTCTAGTGTTATAGGTTTTTAAACAGATACACATGCATCAACAAAGAATCTGTGCCCGCATTGACCCCAAACAAAGATGATATAAGCCTAGATGTGTTATATTATTAACAACTTCAGGGGTGTAGCTAGACATTCTAAAAGGTAATCAATCCAAATCTAAACCAATAATCACTCACAATCACAATTTCAAACGTATGCACTCACAATTTAAATCACATATTTACACTCTAATATTTCCCATGAAGCGACGTGAAGAGGAGAGTTTCCTGTGTGAGCATTAACCAATGACCTTTGGCCTTTCACCCCTCACCTTCTCGTCCGGCGTGGGGGAGAACAGCTTGTGCTGCTGGGGTGTTTGGAGAGGTCGTAAGGGTAGGCCACCACCAGGTCCCCGCCGTGGAGATTAGCCCCCAGCATGAAGGGGACGGACCGTGCCCACTTCATGACCGCGTACGTCTCCGGGGCGACCTGGAGTCATGGCAACAGGGGATGACGCGTTGGAGTACACATCCAAACCACGGACGGTTGAAATCAGCTATTAGGGAAATAATGAGTGATGAGGATGTAAAAAAGTAATACCTAGTCTAACAAATCAGCCTTTAGATTCATATCTAAAGGTGGCAAGCAAGCTCAGGTCTGAGGGAATGAGGCATTTCACTTTTTTTCCCCGCTTAAAATTTGTTTAGACCAATCATGTGGCTCGGGGCGGGATCTGTAGACACGCATTACACAGAATGGGTAAATATAAGGACATATAAAGTCGCTGTGGCAATGGTAAGAGTGTCAGTGTATAACGCCAGTGTATCACACAACGATCAGATAAGTGGGATCGGTAATGAGGTTATGAATATGGATATATGGATGATGCTCTATGCTGTACCTTACCAAACCAGTAACAGTCTGGTTTGGTATAGGTTATGTGTATGGATATATGGATGATGCTCTATACTGTACCAGTAACAGTCTGGTTTAGTATAGGTTATGTACATGGAAATATGGATGATGCTCTATGCTGTACCTTACCAAACCAGTAACAGTCTGGTTTTGGTAGAGGTTATGAATATGGATATATGGATGATGCTCTATACTGTACCTTACCAAACCAGTAAAAGTCTGGGATGGCAATGTGGTCGGTCCGATAGGTCCGTAGTCTGCGGCGGCGGTAGACGATGGAGGCCAGATCCGGAAAGTTCCGGTTCAGATCGATGCCCTGAGCGTTGGTCCTGCCGACGTTCCTGGCCCTGTACTTCCTGCCCTGAGTCCAGAGTGGGGTCAGAGGTCAGGCAATGACCGTCATCGGAATATCAGCTGGAGCTGTCGGGAACACCAAGAGAATTAAACAGCAGAGGAAGTCTTGCATTTGATATTCTCTGTGATGTGTGGTGGAAAAATGTGGCAAATATCAGTAGGCTGTGCAGATCCAGTCAGTCTTTACTTTAGCCATATGAAAGAAAAACCTGAATTAAACACCTTCATATTTAACATGTGGATGCAACACTCATACACAACAGCTGTAAATGACCTGTCGTATAACACCTGTACATAAACACTTGTACACAACACCTGTACCCAGCACCCTGTACTACATAAACACCTGTACATAAACACCTGTAAACAACACCTGTACCCAACACCTGTACATAAACACCTGTACACAACACCTGTACCCAACACCCGTACATAAACACCTGTACATAAACACCTGTAAACAACACCTGTACATAAACACCTGTACACAACACCTGTACCCAACACCCGTACATAAACACCTGTACATAAACACCTGTAAACAACACCTGTACATAAACACCTGTACATAAACACCTGTAAACAACACCTGTACATAAACACCTGTACATAAACACCTGTACACAACACCTGTACATAAACACCTGTACACAACACCTGTACATAAACACCTGTAAACAACAACTGTACGCAACACCTGTCTACAACACCTGTAAACAACAACTGTACGCAACACCTGTCTACAACACCTGTAAACAACACCTGTACCCAACATCTGTCTACAACACCTGTACACAACACCTGTCCCCATAAGTAGCCCCCCAGCACCAGCGCCTCCCCCGGGGGCGGCCCACCTCCTCCTCGTCCTCCGCGGCGTCCTGGCCCCCGGCCGCCGCCGCCTCGTAGCCGTCGGGGTTCATGGAGGGCAGCAGGTGGATGCGCGTGGTGTTGACGAGCGCCTGGACCCGCGGGCTGCCCTGCCTGTACTCGTTGCACAGGTCCTGGGCCAGGTAGAGGAGCAGCTGGCGGCCCAGGGCCTCGTCGCCGTGCACGTTGCCCACCAGCCTCACCTCCGGCTCCACTGGAGAGGGGGAAGAGGAGGAGAAGACATCGGTCGGCCCGAGAGCATCATCGCAAGTGGGATTCTGGTCTGGGTTCATTGTGTTCAGATTTTCCAGGAGAAACAAAAGGGAAAAGAAATTGAAGAAAAACATGTACATGAATAATTGAATGTAAAAGGGGGATGTTTGGTCAATTTATGTCTGAAATGTATCATTTGTGGATGCTGTACTTTTAATTTGTGGATGGACTTGGAGAGAGAGTGGGAGAGAGAGTGAGAGAGAGAGAGAGAGAGAGAGAGAGTGGGAGAGAGAGAGAGAGAGACAGAGACAGAGACAGAGAGAGTGGGGAGAGAGAGAGAGAGAGAGAGAGAGAGAGAGAGAGAGAGAGAGAGAGAGAGAGACAGAGACAGAGAGAGAGAGAGAGAGAGAGAGAGAGAGAGAGAGAGAGAGTGAGAGAGAGAGAGAGAGAGAGTGGGAGAGAGAGAGAGAGAGAGAGAGAGAGAGAGAGAGAGAGAGAGAAGAGAGAGAGAGACAGAGAGAGAGAGAGAGAGAGAGAGAGAGAGAGAGAGAGAGAGACAGAGACAGAGACAGAGACAGAGACAGAGAGAGAGAGAGAGAGAGAGAGAGAGAGACAGAGACAGAGACAGAGAGAGAGAGAGAGAGAGAGAGAGAGAGAGAGAGAGAGAGAGAGAGCCGCCGTGAGAGAACGACAGAACGTCACCCAAAAGGAGAACCCAGAACCCAGCGCTACTGTAGTACTCACGCAGCTCGTGCCGGCCGGGGTTGCCGGAGAACTCGATGGCCAGCAGGTCGCGGCCCTCGTAGCTCCGGCCGATGGAGTAGGTGCGGGCGACGTCGGAGCAGCGCTCGGCCGTCTGGGACAGCACGCTGGCCAGCTGGGCCTCCGAGTGGTGGCCGAAGCGGATGGAGCCGAAGGAGGGGTCCTCTACGGGGGGCAGGCCGCCGTAGTAGTCGTCTCCGTCCTGCTCCACTGCATGGGGTCACACCGAGACGGCGGGGGTCAAAGGTCATCTGGAGGCAGCTCACTTTGAAGACAAAATAGAATGAACAACTAACATGGTGTACTATACTTTACCGGTTTCTGAGGACATTGCTTTAGCTTGAGGCAAATGTTTAGCAGAGAATAAAAAGTCAACGAGGTATCATGTAGGTCCCTTCATTACTGTTATATAGTGAAGGAAAGAAAGGCGGCTATATCTGTTTACATTTTACTGCTTTCCCTGAAATCTCATAACTGCCACCTTTAACCGTCAGTGTTTGGACGTGCACTGTGCTTTTTTCTTTTTAAAGCCCCATACAGGCAAGCCCCAACGCAACATGTCTACTTTAAAGTCCTTTACAAACATCTAGTCTTCTGTAACTTCTCTGTTTCTTGGTGTTATTGTGACCTCTATGAGTGGAAAAGAAGGGAAACATCTCTGGCTGCATGGTCCTTTAATAAAGACCAGAAATTAACTATGAAAGGGACTGGACTGGACATTGTTTCCAGACGTCTGAACCAAATAACACAGAATTGAATTTCTTTCATGTGGCACTGGTGCGACAAAATTTGACGAGAAATACCTTCCTTTCCCATATTTGGTTCAGGCCAGATTGTAATCACGCGACGCGATGTTCAAATGACTTCAACGCTGACTCACGGCAGATTAAGAGTCCTTTTCCATCCTCAAGAAAGTGGCAAGCTGGGGTGGACGTGTTCTCAGTGTGAGCCAGCAGAATGCCCTGCGAGGGCCTGGTTCCTGAGAGCTAAACGTTCTGCTTTAAATGATTTATACACCGCCCTGAAGTGCACGCGCATTGGAGGGATGGTCCGAGCATGTCCACTATCTAGGTCAACCGAACAGACCAGGCCTGGAAGGCAGAGGGGAAATATTCACGTTTCAAAACAAATAAAGTGAGTTTATTTTGGAGAGGGGGAGGGAGAGACAGAGAGGGAGAGGGAGAGGGAAAGAGAGGGAGAGAGAAGGAGGGAGAGAGAGAAAGAGAGAGGGAGAGAGAAGAAGAGAGGTAGAGAGAAAGGGAGAGAGAAAAAGAGGGAGAAAGATAGAGCGAGAAAGACGGAGAGGGAGAGAGAGAGAACGAGGAAGAGAACGAGGAGAGAAAGAGGGAGCGAGAGAGAGAGAGAGAGAAAGCGAGAGAGAGAGAGAGAGAGAGAGAGAGAGAGAGAGAGAGAGAGAGAGAGAGAGAGAGAGTTAAGGAGAGCGGGAGAGAGAGAGAGAGAGTTAAGGAGAGCGGGAGAGATAGAGAGAGGGAGAGAGAGAGAGCCTTCGACTCATGTTTCCTCTGAGATGTGCCACACACACAAGTTTGCTAGCCAGACGGTGCTACTAATCCGCCATGCACTGTATAGCTGTACTCAATTATACATTGGCTTGTGTGTGCGTGTGTTTATTCAGTTTACAATTCGATTTTAAACTGAAGACGTTTTTAAACCCCAATAGAATCCAGAGCATATGAGAGTAATATTTAAGTGTTTTGTAAGCAGCTTATGGGACCTTATTATTAACACTATGATGGTGGCCCTTGTTGTCATGGTAACTACGGCCATTGACGCGAGTTTGAAAAAGGTTTAAAGGTACCATGCAAGGTCCGAAATAAAAAATACAAACGGTATTCCTACCTGACAGAATGATCAAATCAAACATTTGCTTCAACATATAACCCAGATAAGTACGTTTTAATTGCCAATGGCTCCAATCTATCCGCCATTGTCACGCGGCGGGCGTCCATTTTGTCCCGCCCTCCTCTTCCTCCTCACCTCGTAGGCCCTCCAGCGGGTCGTAGCAGCCCTCCTCCTCGCTGACGAAGAACCGGTCGCAGTCCAGGAAGTAGGGCCACGCCATGGCGATGGCGTCGAAGGCCGCGGTGCACCTCCGACGCACCGTCTCGCAAACATGGCGGCACGGCTGCATCGGCCGGTCGTGCTCGCAGCGCGGCGTCATCACCGCGCAGCCTAGCATGCGCACGACCGGGCTGCATTGGCCGCCGCCGCCACCAACGCCGCCGCCGCTGCTAAGCAACGTCTCCACCACGCTCATCAGGAGGTACTCTGCGCCAAGCTCCACCTCCTCGCGGGAGGTGTGGCCCAGGGCGTTGGGGAACAGCGTCTCGGTGTAGGGCATGTCCTCGCAGTAGGACAGCCGGATCTCCGTGCATTTGGCTGCCGGGGATTTTTTTTTTTTTATTATGGAATTTCGGTTGATCGCCGCAATACCCGATCGCTGTGGCTAATCCATGAAACGTTTCCACCGAAAAAATCCCCAAATTTCGTTTTTTTCAATTTTATTCAAACTTAAAATTTTAAAATCTTATAATCATTTCTAAAACGAAAGGTTAAAAAAGGTTCATTAAAAAAGATAGATATATATTCGGAAATGTTTCATGGTTTAGACACAGTGATCGTATGGGTAGTAGATAATAAGGTGTGAGTGTTCAGCAGCATATGGGACTTATGTGCAAATGGAAGCCATCTGCTTCCGTTACCGCAGGATGCACAGAGATAGGCCGGGGATCCTAAAATATTCATTTACAACGTCCCCTAAATCTTTCGGCTCGTTGTAACATCTTCAATCAAGCACCAAATAGTTAGATTATCGCTGAAAATTAGGATTTGAATATTTAATCAAAAGCCATTAATCATCTAAAAATATCCCCATGGTGTCCTGCGGTGCTGGACTGGATTCCATTATGTCTGTGACTTGTGATCTCTTTCTAATGGTGAGGAAGAGCATGGCCTGGAACTGAGGTCACGTTAAAGACATTCCACAGCTACACATATGGGATCCTTTAGACTCTCAATTAAGAGTATTCTATTAATCAAGCTAAGAGCAAAAAAACTGTTGTGCAGTGTATTTAGACATCAAAACGTTTGTCTTCTTAGGCTAGATGATTTAAAGACAAAATACTACAGGCCAATTAGTTAGAATTATAATATGATCTTTACTGAATGGACAACTTGCCACAGTTATCTGTTCAATATATCTGAACAATTGGTAAAGGCAAACGGATCTATCAGCAACTTGTTTTAGATTTTAGTCCTCCAAAGGTTGAACTTAAAATACTCACGTCTTCGACCAAGCGGAGACCTGCATCTGCCTGCAGAAAAATCAAGACGGTAGTGAATTACTGGGACCGGCCGCTAGAGGGCGGAGTTGGGCTTCCAGTCGCATCCATCGTGCCTTATCATATCAACCTGATGTTGCGCAAACATTCTAGCAAATTCCTGTCTATCATCAACCTCCAAAATTAACCAAGGGTTTGGATGCATTTTCTTTTATTGAAATGTAACATCTAATTTCATTGATCTTACTAGGATTTGTCACACCTACTTCTAAAGTTCAAAAGTTGACAAGTTTTAAAATAAGTTTTAATAAGGTTTCGTATTTCGTATCTTAAATCAATCTTACAATTTCCAGATATTTTCTAGTTGACCGTAACAGTCCATGGCGTCTCTACGCAGAGGAAAAGTTTAAAATCGTGCTGAACAGTTTCTGCATATGCAGAGCAAACGACACGCTACTTGTGCATTTGTGAAACTGTTAAAACAATTTATAATTTTTACCTAAAAGATAATCTTCGTATTCACATCGGTGTTGTGGGTAGCAGGAGGCGAGTGTGAGCGCTCCGAGCAGAATCAACACGATCTGCCGTCTGCTCCGCGTCTCCGGATCCATTTTGATGTGGCACCTTCCACGCGCGCCCCAACACAACTGCCTGCCTCGCATCTGTAAAACAGCCGAGAGAGAGAGAAAGAGAGGGAGAGAGACAGACAGACACTTTCCCGGAACGGCAAAAGCACATCTCCCGAGAGCCAGTTTATTACACACATTACGGTCATCTATCGAGTTGCACCAGTGAAATAGTTGCTCCACCACAAGAAAGATGCCAACAGGTTGAAACATGTTTTTTTTTAATTCGTTTGAATTAGGAATCGAAATTCATAGCCTGCAGCCTTTCATTCAAATCAAGCATATGGGTGTTTGGACCAAATGGGGCTACAGTTAACCATTAATGTCAGTTAACCAGGAAAATGGCCTTATTCAACCTTTAATGGTTAGGGTGCTGTCATGAGTGCTAAATTAAATGGAAAGAAATAACTTAGGAGTTAAGAGAACGAGATAGATAGACAGACCAAGAGAGACTGGCAGACATACTTGGTCAATGATGCTATTCATTTTCCAATTCCCCTGTCTTTGTGTTTGATTGTAGTCTTATATATAAGACAAAGAAACAG
>NC_082398.1:3393778-3512290 GCF_031168955.1 Gadus macrocephalus
CCTCTCTTCTCCTCCCTCTCTCTCTCTTTGTCTCTCTCTCTCTCTCTCTCTCTCTCTCATGCGCTCTCTCCCCCTTTCTTTCTCTCTCTTTCTCTCTCTCTCTCTCTCTCTCTCTCTCTCTCTCTCTCTCTCTCTCTCTCTCTCTCTCTCTCTCTCTCTCTCTCTCTCTCTCTCTCTCTCTCTCTCTCTCCAAACAATTTTGTTATCCATCATATATTTATACTTTCCTTATAGTTGAGGTTGTATATTCAGGCAGTATAGTATAGTATGTAGAATACTATAGGCCTACTATATACTTGGAACTAGGCCGATGTTATTGAAGAATACTATTAATGTATGGTGTACTAGTTCACTATATAAGGTATACAATATGCTATATATGGAATACATTTTTCAAATGTCTGAAAATCATTCCCCACAGAGCTAATGGCTGATAGGATCGATGGTTTTCACTTCACCGCCTCGGCATTAGCGATCATTAGCTCCTCTTTGGGAGGCGTATACGCGCCGCGGCGGGAAATGTTAATCACGTGGGATAAGTGCTGCTGCCCCCAGCAGGTCGGACGGAGCAACACAGGAAGAACGGCGCATCCCTCTGGAGCCGGAACAGAGCAGCACTTTGGGATGGATCACAGAAATACCTCAGCTATAGCTTCCGAGGCTTTAGGGGCAGAAAACCTCAGCATCGACCCCCCCCCCCCCCCCAGTCAGTAAAACAATTTTTTAAACCTTAATCATTTATACAAGGAGTCAGAGTCGTTGTAGAACATCACAACTGTGTGTTTTGTGCTGTGAGGCTTGTGTTTTAAAATTTGGTTTGGTCAACAACCTCAAAGACACTCACACACTCACTAACACACACTCAAGGACACACACACACGCACGCACGCATGCACGCGCGCACACACACACACACACACACACACACACACACACACACACATGCACACATACACGTACACATAAACACATACAATCGCGCGCACACACACACACACACACACACACACACACACACACTCAAAGACAAACATGCATGGACGCACGCACACACACCCCCACCCCCCCCCCACACACACACACACTCAAAGATGTACATTCAAAGACACACACACACACACACACACACACACACTCAAAGACAAACATGCACGCACACACACACACACCCATACCCACACACACACGCACATACACACACACACACACACTCAAAGACGCACACTCAAAGACGCACACACACACAAACGCACACACATAGACACACACACATACACTCAAAGACGCACACTCAAAGACGCACACACACACACACACACACAAACACATAGACATTCAGACACTCAAAGACACTCACGCACTCATAAACGTATCAACTCACACGAATACACACACACACACACACACACACACACACACACACACACACACACACACACACACACACAGACACAGACATTTAGATGGACAGAGAGAGAGGTAATCGCAGACACACGCACACATTCAAATAGACACAAACACACACAGACACACATATACACACGCACACAAACCAAATCGCGTGAGAAAGAAAGCGAGCACACTCAGGGTGGAGAGTGCTCAGCCCCCCCCCCCCCAAGGTCAAAGCACTTCTGTCATATTAGCTTATACACACGGAGCCCCTATTTCAATAAATCATGGCCCAGAAGGCCTTCTCTGAGTGGGCTACAGGGGGGGCATTGTTGCGTGGGCACAAGGCCCGTTCATATAGACCCACATCGTCAGATGAGAATATCCAATTAAAAGTTAAATTTCTGAAACAAAAGAGGCAATCTGTTGTTATACAAGGGATCATTGTGACGTGTTTGAAGAACATAATTGCTGTTCGAGGCCGACGATTATCTAATCTCCCGATACGTTATTAGTTTGTAAAAAAAACATTCAGATTTTACCAAAAGTTCGTTGTTTGCCTGTACCTAAATTATATATATATATGAATATATAGCCTATACAACCCACCATAATCGGCCAGTAATTGGCGAACAGGAAGCCTGGCCCTCGCCGGTCTACTTTTCCTCCAATCATTGGGGGCCAATCTCTAGTTTCTCCCAGCGGCCCTCATAACATCCGATATGATTAAAAATACATGGCAGGGGCAGGGCGGGATAACCGCGAGCGTCATGAAACATGAAAGAGGCCGCGCTTAATGTCGGCCCCTCGTGCCTCCGGGACACGCTGCCCAGGAAAGGCGTGCTTTCTCTCGGCCTGTCACGCGACTTTCTTTTATTTTTTTGCAGGGTATTTTTGTTTTCACAATTTTTTAGTTTTCTTCCATGTATTTTTTGTGTTGTTTTTGAAAGTATGGGGGATACCTTCGGGTCTATTTCGTGTTAAGATTAGGCCTTTATTTAGGGATTATTTAACCTACTTTAAGTCCTTCAAAAAGTGTAATAAATGCATTATTCGTTTGGGCTTTAATTTAATAAACTAGTAATATAGGTTAAATCAATGTATCAGAGATTGAATAATTTTCCGATTTTTATGATTTGGGGTTTTATGGGCCTATATGATTAATTATTCGTTTTCGATCAAAGGGTTCGAGTCAACGACTGCATATTTCTGTAAAATTCGGATTATGTTAATGTCCTTTTTTTAATATCTAAAAAGGACATTTCGTTTTTTACATGACCTCAATTTTTGAGCATCCTGGTTTATACGAAGGAGAATAAATCGACTACATCGGGTGATTATAAAACATGGAGGACTACCTCACTAATATTTATAGAAACAATTGTAACAGGTCTTTCGAATGAAGAGCTGATTGGGTCTATATTATAGCAATATTATTATTATAATAATTATAGCAATTACAAATAAAATGCATTATTCTTGGAAGTTTGTTGGAAAAAAGTGGTATTGGGAAAATATTACAAAATAAATATACTATACAAAATAATATGTGTGCGTTTGTGTATTTATGTATGTATATCTATACAAATATATATATATATATATATATATATATATATATGCTACACACACACACACACACACACACACACACACACACACACACACACACACACACACACACACACACACACACACACACACACACGCACACACGCATCTTTTTGTGCATACATAAGCCTACATACATACAGCAAACCGCTGTCTTGCACACGGAACGCAATACTTGCTCATTGATTCATGCGTTTTATGAAAGGTAAATATAATGTGGGAATAATTTGGCTTATAATTATAACGTTATAAACGAATGACGTTAGTTTAACCAACTCGGCTGAAAATGAGTCTGAGGATGAGCTATGGACAATATTCTATTATTGAGAAGTTATTAGGACAATGTGGTGCGCCTAATGTGCGTAAAACTAATTTGACTAAATTTATGGTCATCACATTTTTTAATGTAGTAAGAATAGTTGCATTCAAAAATCTATAGTCTTTGTAGGCATATTTGTAATGCTGATTTTCTATCCTTTTTCCACATATCATTAATTTAAGTTTTTAAAGAAATTGTTTGTGAATTCCTTTATATTTTGGGCTATTTAAAGTATTTTATTTTTAAGCCAATTCACGCTTTAATATTTAACTTTTGATGGTTTATTCACCAATATAACTTCAAAATTAGCCCTAAACTTATCTCACCACAAAATGGGTTGCAGTCAATAAAGTTAGGTTATATAAACAAAAACAATTTTAAGTCAACCAAAATTTCTCTGTTCTAGTTTTACCACAGCAAAACTTTGTTAGAGTGTAACGAGGATGATTAAAAACATTTTAACAATGATAAACCTAATTTGTATACCTTATTCATCAATAAATGGCACTAGACCAGATAGTGTGTCTGCATGTTCATGTTCTTAAAGCAAACGGACACACTCACGCACTCACAGACGTACTGGCAGAAGGTACGTAGCCTCTGTGTCAAAGGACACAGATTGAGGACACCCTAAATTAAACTTTGACCTTTTAAAACCGCCCCATTGTGAGTGTCCATCGTTTGAACAGGTTTGAAGAAGGAAACAAAAGTGACAATTGCACTTTCTAGCCAACATTCAATCAAACTCAAATCAAAGGAGGTAAGAATAATAAGTCACAAACAGTGTGTGTGTGTGTGTGTGTGTGTGTGTGTGTGTGTGTGTGTGTGTGTGTGTGTGTGTGTGTGTGTGTGTGTGTGTGTGTGTGTGTGTGTGTGTGTGTGTGTGTTTTGAATTTATACATTTGTTATTGAAGGCCTTTATATTGGTTCCATATTTCTTAGAATACGGAACTATTATAATTGATTTTGAGCCCAGTTTAAAGCCCAGTACTACCCCCTGTTGGATGGTTTTGGCATTACACTGGCATCACGCCTAACATTGACCCAGGTGACACCAATTATGGCCTTAATGGCGGCTCGCGAGTGGCAAAATGTAGTCAACCCCACAAGGAGCTGGCAAGATACTCCCAGGGCATACACCTTTTGGAATTGCTTGGATCCCCACTAATATGTAGAGCCCATTCAATACCGAACGAGATGTGGTCTATTCCTTAGGCTTACTATTACCGCACCACCCCGTGTCGGTTGATTTCGTAGTTCTTTTTTTAAAGATTAAATAAATATGTTCTTAGAAACAGTGCCCTCTAGTGTAGGGTGTACGATTTACATCCACCGTGATAACCGACCTTTTTGTACCCTAATGGGGTACATTTAAAATGCGAGTGTGAACGACGTTAACGGCCGCAACTCAACGGACAACATCTGAAATTAAGCTGAGCATCATTAATTCATCAAACAGAAAGACCAAATCCAGGTGAAAGAGGTAAGTGTTGGGGTAAAGTTAGCTTTGTGTGTAGGCCTATTGGATGGGGTTTATTTGTAAGGTGTGGCTTGCAGGGACGCTGGAAGTGGGGGGGCTGGGGGGGCTGCAGCCCCCCCCCTATTGTCATTTTATTTACATAACTCAAACAACATATTTGAATATAAATGTCACAAGCAGTATAAGAAAAATGGAACCCTCACTGAAGTCCGTAGGTTCACGATACAACCCCCCCCAACTGTGAATTACTTCCAGCGTCCCTGGTGGCTTGTTGGCCTAACGAGCCTCGCACGGCAACACGGAGTGCAGATGGGAGGGGTCAAGGTGTAGCATGTAGACACCCCGCCCCCCTTATAAAAGAGGTGAGTTTAAAGATAAGTCAGTGAGGCAATCAGATATCAATAAATAGGCTCACATTGATTTTTCTGTGTTTGATGGACTGCCTATTTGTCAATGTGTCGTTTTTTTTTATTGTATTGAGTTATGACGTGTTTTTTTCGTAAGATCATGTATCTCAATGCATCTGTAAATGGGCTATCATAACGTTTATATATCTATACGTCTCGTAATTCTGGTGAGGGATCAAACAGAGAGAGGTGTTATACAGATAATGTAACGCTATGGGTATTATAAGGTAGTTGTAGGTGCGTTGTTTCTCCACCAGAGGGGGCCGTTGTACCGCTGGTTCACATTGGTTGGACAGTCTTGAATCCCGAGTATGGTTGTATTTCCAACAACAACATAATCATGACAATAATAACTCCTAATCGCTTTTCGTCTATGGCGATGTTAAAATAATCCTAAATGTATGTTGTGGATTTATACTCAAAGCATTAGACCCTTTTGTAACTGGCAAATTAGTTTTGTTGGGATTTTCAATGAATGTCGTAATGTGATGCCCCCTGAAGTCTAACCGATGAAGAGCCATAAAATGGGACTCTGACACACAGACATTTACACATACACATACACATATACATATACACACACACTCACACCCACAAACACTTTCTCTTTGGCAGACTAAATGATGGCACACAAATAATACGTTATGAATATAATGCATTGTGTGAATATTGCTGAAAAGGCTGTTCTTCAAAAGTCAGACGTTTAGGGGCATTAGTGAAATTGGATTCCAGTGTCATCATTGTGTGCGGTAATGGCTCTACTGGCAGCTTTCTTTTTATTGGATGAAAACGATGTTCAAAAAAATATTCATAGAAACAAGAGCCAAGCACTTTAACTGACTAGTTTAACCCGTTCCCCGTATCCAACAAAGATCAAGACGCTACATTATGCTAAGTACTATTTTTAATTGCCAAACATACAATAAGTGTGTACATCAAGTGCCAGGACATACGATAAGTGCGTACATTAAGTGGCAGGACGTTCAACAGGCAATAAGCGTGTACATTAAATGCCAGGAAGTACACCACACATGACTGTGTACCAGTTTACTACCACTGTTGTATGCATAATCAAAGCAAACAACTGATTGATTTCCTTCGTTCTCAGTTGTTTGTTAATTACTGCACTGATTGCTGCATTTCTGCATTCATTCAATCACATACTCACACCTCAAGCTGTGTGTTTGGGTTATTCTTTTATTTTCTCCACACTACTTACTGAATTATTTACCACAATGCTTCTTGCTTCATCAAGGTTGTGGTAGTGGCTTCTTTGATCGTGGACGTGACCACAAACATGTGCAGAAGATGAAGGAGATGATGTTGGATATATCGACATGGGGACGCCTTTCAGAGGTCCCACCCTTTCACCCCCCACCCCGCCCGTCTTGAATAGATCCAAAGAAGAATTGCAATGTCTGTTTGGGAGGTGATTTGCATTATGATACTCATCCTTTTCACTGTCACTCACACACCTACTCCATGTTCTTTCTGGCCGTTTTTTCTCTCAGAACCATTCTTTCTTTAAGTGGCATTCGCCTCAGATGCACCCATGTGGGGAATTGGTTGGGAAGGAAATAAAAAAAGCCAGTAAAAAAAAAAGCCATGCAGCAAAGTGAAGGCAGGGGCTGAATGAATAGTGGGCTCCTCGCTGACACGCCATGAAATGTAAATCTGACACAAAGTGCGCTCACAGGTGAATAGCCTGGCGTGCCTGAACTGATTACCAATGAAGAGAAAAGCTCTTTAGTACTATAGAACAACGCACACGGCACCAACCAAGACAGCTAATGCAGTTGACCTAAAGACCCCAGTATTGTTTTCACAATGTGTGTGTGTGTGTGTGTGTGTGTGTGTGTGTGTGTGTGTGTGTGTGTGTGTGTGTGTGTGTGTGTGTGTGTGTGTGTGTGTGTGTGTGTGTGTGTGTGTGTGTGTGTGTGTGTGTGTGTGTGTGTTAACAGTATAGTAAGGCTTGCGATCTGTGATAGCTTCTTTGTCATTTTATACCTGACTCTCCTTCCTCCCGTAGATTCTATCGTACAACCCCACAATGCATTTGAGTTATATAAAGTCTAATTGTGGATACATCACCGAATACATCCTTAAGTCTAAAGCACCCCCTCCACCACTGAGATTCAGCCTCCTCAAGGCCTCCTCAAATTGTCTGTATTCATACGTGGTCCGTTCATGGTCTCCATGAGTTATGATATATATTATGCATCTCAAGGATCACACCGCTGGGATGGAAATGGGTTTGATTGGGGCCCCCCAAGTTCTGCACGCTTCGTCTCTCTTAACGAGCAGAAGGGGACTGTGTGCATCGTGCCTCTGAAATCTCTCTCTCTCGCTCGCTCGCTCGCTCTCTGTAGAGGTTTTACTGCATTATTATATAGTATAAGCAAGGGGGTTAGGGTTTAGGGTTGGCCCTAAACTTATGAAATAATACCTTTTTGTTTCCATGAACACCATTAGTAGTTAGAGTTTACCGAATTCCCTGTTAGTTAATGTTCATTAGGGCATTTACTAATACCCTTATGTAAAGCAACCCTGAGGTGCTTCCGTTGTCCTTACCTGGCGTCTCTGGAGGCGTGGAGGGCGTTCTCCCAGGGCCACGGTGAGAAGCACACTCCAGATTGCCTCATCTTCTTCTCACACGCTCCTTCTCGCCCAGACAGAATGTGTTCAGGACTGGGAGTGGGAGGCAAATGTTAACGCAGACCGCCAACATTTCGGTCAATTCGCCCTCTCTTTTACACGGTGCGGACAGACGGACAGACGGACAGGCACGTCATGCTGGTTAATGACTGACATACTTGTTTATGTATTTATACAGATATTGCCTGGACCTCTATGGTTTAATCGATAAAGTTGATGGTTTGTTGCCCCTAATGGCGTGACCTTGTAGGCAGGCTGACCATCCCCCGTTACCGTCCCTGTAGGCCAGGATTAATTCTCTCTCTCTCTCTCTCTCTCTCTCTGCTTAGCATCGACCTTCCCAGTGATTACGGGTGCGGTAGAGGGTGGAGAACATGTGTGTGCCGGCCTTCAGGGGGTTAAGATTAGCCACTCCTGTGCTCATTAACCCCTCTGCCAGGAGACCTTCTCCTCCTAGCAGCCCAACTGGGGTAACCTTCTGGATCCTTTGGGGAGAACCACGAGAAACTCCATCCAAATGCGGACTGCGTATGGGGACGGGCTGCAGGACCTTATATAATGTATAGGGTTGTCACGGTTTTCCCAACATCGTTGTACATCTTCCCACCCAACTGTACAATATGGCCGCCAGGTGTTTTAGGGTCTTTGCCTTCCATGTGCGCTCGTAAAGATGGAGTCGCAAATATGGGGAATTACTCAAACTAAGTATACTCTTGACACTCAACACAACTCCGGCTCGAAAGAAAACAAAGAAAAGTTGTGGTTTGAGACATTAGCAGCCTGGAGCCATAACCCAGCTGTCCTATTAAATATTCATCATACGCCCAGCCGGCCGCAAACTGTATGCATACGTAGAAGGAAACAAACAAGGGAGGAAGTAATTCAAATATAGAGCTAATGGCAATTAAAGGGGCTTTAAGATAAAAAAGCTGTTCCTTATTAGAAATGCCAGAGCAATCTGTCAGCTATCAGCGAGTCAAATGGGGTGCGTGAATGTGTGTTTGGCCCCAGACTCTGTATGAGCGCATTTAGATTATAGCCTGCCCCCGGCTTGTTTCTGACCAATAAGAGCCTCTCTTCGCCCATTGGTTCGGGGAGTCCACCCTGCCTGTCACTCTCATGTGTGCACACTGCGTTATCAAAGCTCCATCACAGGTGCGTGAACACAGTGTCTCAAATGGCGGCAAATCATAGCGAAGGGGGGAGAGTTTGCTTGTTGGTCAAAACCTCGCCCCCTCTCTCTCTCTCTCTGTTTTTACAATTCTCACAACAACCAGTTTCATCTCAACTTTATCACTGAATCACAGCTTCACACCAAATCCTTAGTGTGACTATGTCCATTGTTTTGTGTGAAACCTGACCAGATGGCGGCAGGACAGTGTGTGTTGGGGGGGGGGGGCTAGAAGTGGGATGTAAAACAGGGTCTTTTGGTGCACTAGGGAGACATGCAGATGCAAGAGGTCCACTTGCGTTGAAGGCTTGCCAGCATGAAGTAAAGTAAAATAATGAGGGTGGCTCTTTTCAGAAAAGGGAGGACTATTGGAACATGTCTGCTATGTTGGATAAGGAAATAAACCGCACGTCTTTGAATCGTTTGGCTTGGTTCTTCAAACTAAATATATATTTTATTTGTGATCCCAAAGGAAGTGCAAGGTGGTCTGCTTTCAGTTTGGGGGACGTTGTTCCATCTGGAACCTTCTTTTTATTCTTTCTGCTTTCTGATTTGTAAACCTGCTTGTTGTGGGGGAATTCATACTGACAGGGACAAACGTGGAGATAAGAAAGTTTTCATGTTTTGACAGATCTCTATCCGGCCAAACTTAAGTGAGTTAGACTGACTTCTTGAACATGTTTTAAACACATGGAGGCTTGTGTTTAAAACACATGGAGGCTTGTTTTGGAGTTAACTTAAATGAACACGCACAACGCTGGGGAACTTTAAACAAAGTACTCCAAATATGGCCAAGCAGGCGTTGACAGAAACAGAGTAAATATGGCAATATGTCGTACTATTTGTCTTTCGATATGTATATGGGTTATCTTTGCCTATTTTTAACTTTTGCCTATATTTTCTTACTTTTCCCCCTCGGAGATTCATTCAGTGCTATCTTGTATTATTGGGATCCTAATCCTGTGAAGTTTGAAGTTATTATTACCTTGTTAGAGTTTTTTTTGTATTATTAGTTCCTTCCTTATTACTTTGACTGAGGAGGGTTCCTCACAGGCTTTACAGAACGTGTAAGTAGCCTGGGAGGTTTTTGGTTTCAATTCATTGTTATAGAACAATCTGATTTAGTTTTTTTTTGTTGGTGTCCTTTCACCAAAAGTTCTTAATTGGACTGCCTCGTCTGAGATTCCGTCGACACACAGCGAGCTCTCACTTGAAAAGAGCACAGATTTATTAATAATACCTCCCACTCCCATCTCTTCATCGTTAATTAATCCGGCCCTGACAGAAGAATGAAGGATCGCATTCTGGATGCTGAACTAATTAACGGGATTCTAATAATTGCTTTACTTTTAATACATAAGTAGTCAGTTCATGCAGTGAGCAGCAGATAAGTGACACTCTGATCACATGGTGAGATTCCGGAGCGGGCATCATCACAGTAGGTGTAGTCTGGGTCGGAATCCAAGTCCGTGAGTCATCGGAACTCTGATTGATTTAACGACAAACCAACCAATCAAACTTATGAGTGTGTCTACGAGCAACATCGTCTACAAATACCCTCCTCTCCACAGGGGTCCAACGAAAATAAAGCATCATCCGCTCACAAACGGGGCCGTCACATCCCCATCACACATCACTACGGTAACCAAGGTAAACGAGACGCGATGAGCCCAGGGGGTTGACGAATCCTGAACAAACGCTAGCCCTCATGGTAGCCAAAACAGGCCACTCACTAGCCTATCGGTGCTAACCTTGACCAGCAGACCAGGGGCCGATCTCTTTAGTCTCGGTGCCCTCAGAGTACAACATGGAGGAGGAGATATCGTGGGGGTCCACCGTGAAGGGGTGCAACTAAGTCCTCCGTGTCCTTGATAGGTCCCACATGGCGGGAACACGATGGTCCTACTGGAGAGAGACCCCCATGAGATGGGTGGATCAATTCTTAATGAGAGAAAGAGAGAGGGAGCCAAATTAGTTTTATAAGGGATTTTTATTGTTATTATTCCCTGTATCTTTAAATTCATCTACATAATTGATTAATTCATGTTTCCGTTCTCTGATGGGAAATACATTGATCCACCCAGAGGCTAATCAATGCTTCATTATGTACCAACATTAATCATTCATACATATTTACTTCATTTTTCCATAATTATTTATTAACAAAGCCATTAGAGTAATTTGTTTTTCTTTCATTGTAAGGAGCCTCCAGCTCCTTACATAAAAAGAACAACATTTAAAATGGTTGCCGTGGTGTGTTTCTCGATGAAGCAGAGCCTCATGAATAAGCCAACCGATAACGTTGTTACCTTCCGGTCTTAAACCAACGCTCGGGGCAGTAGCATGCTAACACAAGCTCCAACCACCCCAAGCCACCTCGCGGCCTTTGTTAGCATTAATTAGCATTCTCTCTGTCTCTGTCTGTCTCTGTCTCTGTCTCTGTGTGTGTGAGAGAGAGCGTGCGCATTGTCTCTTGTAGCCACAGGATCTCAGCCACTCGGTGTGGCTGAGTTCCCTCCGTCTGGGGAGAGCAGCCACAGTGTGGAGGTGTGAGCGACGGAACAGCGTGGCCTAATGTTTATTAAGACTGCAAAGTCGGCCTCGCTGAGCCTTAAACGATCACCGCTTTGGGCTGGTTCGTCAGAATGACTCAAGCCATAGAGACTGTAGGCCACAGGTGTGATGTCGGACAAAGAGCTTGAATATACCTTTTTGTATGGAAGGATGTCTTGTTGTGGGTTCAGTAGTTTTCCATTCACAAAATATAGGTCACGGACCAGTGTATGTTAACAGTCAGCGTTATTTAAATTGAGATCAAGTGGACTTACTTGGTCGCTCTAACCGGATAAGTGGAAAATCGAATGATTTGTGCCCTGAGGGATTGTAATTTTTTTTGGACACTGTGGTCATATACTGTAAAATAAACCGCTGTTTATATCTTAGTTAACTGTAGCAGTTCTCCTACAACTTCCAATGCTGACACATGAAGGGTTCAACACAAGAGACTCAAAGATACAGCACAGTTATGCTTTGAACGCCCACGACACTGTTAGCTGGAATCCTGTCCCTAGTGTCCACATACGGCTTAGACTGGGGTATAGAAAGGAATTTAATGAAAAGTGTTGTTGGAGGAAATGTATGTGAAGACAATAGGGCAACTCCAGGAAATCCCAAGAACAGTGAGGGGGAATTAACAGGAAATGATACTGCTCACAGCGAAGTCGGAGACGCTGGCGCCCTGAGACGGGACGTTAATATGAACACGTTGGCTCATGGGTTGTCTGCCCGTGTACCACATTAGAACAGCAAGGCTGGCATGAGGACAGAGCCTGCAGGATCCCCCTCAACACAAGCCCTCCCTGACACTACACACATTTACATCCACCTACCGATCCAGGTTTAAAGAAATAATAATCAAAATAACATTTGATTAAGTGGCAAATAAAGGCATTTTAAATTCTTGTGTTTGAGGGAATTGACGGTTTGGCCTCTTATAGTCAACCCCTTTTGGGGGACTATATGTATACAAATGGCCTCTTCAACCACCCTTTCACAAAAATGACGGCTTTGACTACTTTTCAGCCAAATAACAGATACCCCTTTTAAAAAATGTCTTATTTGACCAATTTCCACAAAAATAACATTTACCCCTTTACACAAATGGCCCATTCCCTTGTCAAAGTCCCATTATAGAATCAATTGCGGAGTCATGGGGGTCCATTTCCGGAATCGGCTACGCTCTCTCTTCCAGGGATCATTTGAGGGGTCCTGACAGGCGAGCGAGGAGGTGCCAAAGCCTTTGGAAAGTTTTTTTTTTGGTCCATTTTTTTTTTTTTCTACCCTGTCCAACAGTGTGGTGGTTGGTGGCGTTGTTAAAGGTCCCCTGTTAGGGAACAACAACAACATCTGAGGTGCCCTTCATCACTATAGACGACAGCTAACCCCTGATTCACCCATTGGCTCAACGTCAAACACTGGGGTGAATCATTCATTGCGTCGGATGCAGAGTCGCTGGTTGAATTTATTATCACTTGGCTTCTTTTTTTACCCAACAACCAAACAAACAGCAAACAAAGCCTTTCGCACCCCCAGGGGAAAATGAGTAGTTTTAAATGTTTTAATTTTTTTTTACTGTGGCACTATAATAGTCTGCTTATCCAAGTTTGTGCTTTTCATTCCTACAATGTGGTTTAATTTATTCATGGATATTTTCGGTTAAATAAACATTTCCAGGTGTTCTTCTAGAAAAGACACCTGAGGCTGGTAACAAACTTTGACCAGTCCGCTGTGGAGATGGCACATGCATAACGCTCGCGGCCCGTAGAATATTTGGCGGGATTCTAACATCAAAATGGCCTCCAAACCAGGCAATAACGCAGGCCTACTGGGACGACTTCCAAGTCTGTCTACAGACTTAAATACTAATCTTATTTTAAAAAAACCAAGCAGTTCATCGCATAGTGTAACCAGCTCTCCATAATCATAATCAAAATGGGAACTCGAGATGTATACAATGATTAAAACATTGGGAAGATTAATATCTTCCCAATGATTAATATAAAAGAACATTATTAATAGCTATTTACCTAAAGTGTTTAAATGCACATGTTGATCCAAGTAATCAATTATATTTACATTTAATTAAAGGCTTAAGTGTCATGGCCACTGTTGTGGTGCTGTGTACTCTGCCCCTGTGTTGGCCATGCCCCCTGTCTGTCTCTGCCTTGCCTGCCACTCAACTGCTCACACCTGGCCTGCATCGTCTCATCAACTCCCCTACAAATACACCTGGTTTCCCTGCAGTCATCGCCAGATCGTACTTCGTGTTTCCGTGGTAGTTACTCGTTCCTGGCTCCAGTGTATCTCTCTTGTTTTTCTCTCTTGTGGAATTCTCGTGCCTCACCTTGTTTTCTCTCACCTATAGTTTTTGGATCGTCACCTCCAGCCTGCTGTCTTCACTCCTAGTTGATCTAAATAAACCTGTTCACCGTCACTCCAACTCCTGTCCGGTCTCTGTGTTCTGCTCTTGGGTCCAGCAGCTAACGCTACCCTAACAGAAAGACTTGTCACGTTAGGGCCCCTTGATTAAACTAGTATACGGCCTGTGTACAAAGGAGCACTGATGGTTGTGTTAAAGAAAACATGACTTTGCCTGCTCATGGTTCCACGGATTTGACTTCCAGTAGGGGCCTATCTATTATCCATCTATGACGGCATCACGTGGCTAACATCACGTGGTTTCTCATTCCGACAACTGAGCAGACCGCCGAGGAGCATCTCCATTCTTTACTTTGACATAAATCTAGCTTCTTAATGGCAGTTAAACGACCGAAAGAACCACAGCCATCAGCAGTGGCAGCAGCGACGGCGGCGCGGGCTAGAAGGAGAGGTCATTCGTTACAAAATGGCTCTGGGCTAGCCAGACTCTTTGGCAACAGAAAAATAACATAAAAAATATGAAAAAGAAAGAGGAGTTTTTTTTTTTTACGACGGGATTCTGGGAAAGAGGGACATTCTCTTTCAAGTCATTCGTTGCCCACAGTGGGGGGATTCGGGATCTATTAGACTACAGAGCCACCTGATAACAACATTGGCTGCTGTTGTAAGAATCACTTGGGGAGACACTCGCGGTGATAATGTCACGGCGGCGGCCCGATGGAGAGGAGAGGGAAAAGCCCCGGCCTCTTTCACTTCATTGATTCCACGATCCAACCTTCTTAGCGGGCAAATGTTAAGCCTCTCGTTACCTGGCAACAACATCCCAATCACATCAGCGTGTCACTGATGGAATCAACACAAAGCCGACAGGGTTGTTTTGATGTTTAACTCCCGGACAAACTGTTTACACCTTAAAGTGATGACTTTAGTCCAATTGCATTTACGATTACAAAGGATGCTCTTTATGCTTTCTCTATTAGGTTGGAGCCTTTTCCCCGACGTGACATTCTAGGACAAACAATAACGCTATGTTTCCACTCCTTGTGTATACCAGGGCACTGGTACGCACGTAGACTACACTAGCGAAGATGAGTCGACCCTCTGTGCCCTCGTATATAAAATTAACAGATCGGTAGTGTTTTGACACCTGTGTTTGTCGACGATGCCTTTGCGATTAAGGTCTATTGAGGGATTCAATTAAAAACATTTTTTATTTGTATAGCCCTTAAACCCCGGTACAGTCTCAAAGGGTTTAACAGGCCAAATATTTATGACACCCCCTGACCCCCTGAAATGATCAATTATCAAGGAAGAAATCTTGAGGAGGAACGCAGAATCGAGTTACCTAATAGGGATTTGGCTGGTTGTTATTTCGAGGGCAACATGGCCGCTGTATCTGTAGAGTAAAGCACACATGGATGAGAGTTGAACTGGTGGCATTAGAGGACTCACTCTCTCTAGATTAAGCATGCGTTATCGCGGGCTAATGGTTGATGCGGTTAGCGGTTCACCTGCTGATGAAGCGTGGATGAGATGGCCACTCACACAATGTATCTGCACGGACCTCTCAGGTGTGGACGACGTGGTCTTTCTGATAAGCCTTTATTTTGAACAACAGCAGATGACCGAAGCAGAGAGAGGCGGAAATCAGTGCGCTTTTCTTTTTAAAGGAAATGTAAACTAATAGCAGCAAAACGTAACCTTTTCAAAAACTGTACAGCAAGAGAAGGTAGCTTTAGTTTCTTCAAGGAAATCAATAAATAACACAAATCTTTCAGTCGATTTCTGGCCACTTTCAGAAGTCCAGCGGCTCACCACTGCACGTAAGATCCAAACCACGAGGACTACAACCATGGCGGATACGTCTGTCGTATAGGACTACATCTCCCAAGGTCCACAGCGTTTGTACGTGTTGCAACACCACAGCAAGACCTTGGAAGTACCCCTCCTGCTTTGTAGAAGCACACAGACCGTCCAGGGTTCCTGAGCTCCAGCTCAGTCAGACGTAGGCTACCACAAAAAACTCACTCTTTGTAATCCCTTTTTTGTAATCCTATTGAAGTCAAGCTGATAAGACCAGACCTGGCCACAAACCTTGTTTATCCTTAGTGTCTCTCCTTGAGTGCATTAATGTTCTTGCGCCAGGACCTGAAGGGGGTACGTTTGGGCTAAAGTGCCCTTCAGCCTCAACACAAGGATAACAAACCAGGCCACGTGGTAATGGAAAGTCTTTTGAACGTGGAAGAAAAATAACGTTACTTCAGGCCATAATGCACATAGATCAAAGCCCGGTAGTTGTCGCTGCGACGCAGTCTGTTGGCACTGATGGAACGACACGATGATGACACAGTAGTTGAGTACGTACAGAGCGGCGGCCAAGGGAACGCAAAGGACCTTCCCTCCACTTCGACTCACCATATTCGAAGTGTCCACGCGATTATTCTCACGACACCGCTAACCTGTGGGAATAATTTATAATAAAAAAAATGTAGGCATTGCTCTAGAGGATTTCTTCCAGGTTTTTGTTCTAGAATGATTTCTTCCAGGTTTTGGCTCTAGTATAATATATTCCAGGTTTTTGCTCTAGAATGACTTCTTCCAGGTACTGGGTCTATAATAATTTATTCCAGGTTCATGGATCTAGAGTGACTTCTTCCCAGTTGTAGCTCTAGAATAAGGTATTCCAGGTTTGCGTATCTAGAACGACCTATTCCAAATTTTGGCTCTAGAATAATGTATTCCAGTTTTTTTTGCTCTAGAATGACTTCCTTCGGGTATGCTATAGAAAGACGACTTCTAGGGGTTTTCGGGGCTCTGGAAGGACCTCTTCCAGAGTTCCTGGCTCTAGAATGACTTATTCCAGGTTTTTTTTTTTTTGCTCTAGAATGACTTCCTTCCGGTTTGCTTCCGAAGACGTCTTCCGGGGTTTTTCGGGGGCTCTAGAACGACCTCTTCCACGAGCGGCACAGGATCTTCTGGAAGGCCTGGCGGAAGTCCTGGTTGAAGATGGTGTAGATGGCGGGGTTCAGCGAGCTGTTGCAGTAGCCAATCCAGAAGAAGAACTTGAAGAGCGGCTCGGGGATGCGGCAGGCCTCGCGGCACACGCCGTACAGGCTGTAGCTGAAGAAGAAGGGGAACCAGCACAACACAAACACGCCCATGACCACGGCCAGGACGAAGGTGAACCTCTTCTCCCGCGCCTGGTAGGCCTTCTTCCCGGACACCGAGCTCCGACGCCGCT
The DNA here is from genome assembly GCF_031168955.1 of Gadus macrocephalus. NCBI lineage: Eukaryota > Metazoa > Chordata > Actinopteri > Gadiformes > Gadidae > Gadus > Gadus macrocephalus. Next base: position 3,410,990 of record NC_082398.1, read on the forward strand.
GGCCCCCCCGCCGCCGCTGCCGCCGGGACGCCTGGAAGATCTCCACGGACTTGTTGCCGGCGCGGGAGAGGGGGTGTTTGAGGGACAGGGAGCTGCTCTTGCGGCTCGCCAGCGCTGCTTTGACCTCGGCGCCACCGCCGCCGCCGTTAGCACCGGCAGTCTTGACGTCGCGGCTTTGAGGCTTTTTGTGATGACCTTTGACCCCCTCATCCGATGAGGAGCTCTCGTCCATTTCAACCTCGTCTGTACGGGTCTGGGTCCCGGTCTGGGTCTGGGTCCCGGTCGGGGTCTGGGTCTGGGTCCCGGATGGGGTCTGGGTCTGGGTCTGGGTCTGGGTCTGTGTCTGGGTCTGGAGGCTAGCGGTGCTTGGGTGGGTGGACAGAGTGGGGGGAGGAGGAGGAGGAGGAGGAGGAGGAGGAGGAGAAGGAGAAAGAGGAGAAGAAGCAGGGGGAGGGGGACACTGGCAGCGGCCGTTCTCGCGCTCTCCGCGGTACGGCGACGTCGCCGTCGCCTTGCTCAGGCCGTTCTCCGTCTGCTGCGTGGTTGTGACGTCAGACCGGGGCTTCTTCACGGACATGTTCCGCGTGCGCGTCTTGGCCACCTGATAGATGCGCACGTACACGAGCACCATGATCACGCACGGCGCGAAGAAGGAAGCCACGCTGGAGGACAGGATGTACCACGTGTCGTCGTTGAGCGCGCACTGGGGCTGCGGGGAGCCGACGATGAGGTCATTGTGGCCGTCGATCAGCACGAGGGGCGGGGACGAGATGCACGCGGATATCAGCCACACGATCAGAATGATACACTTGACGCGCTTGGGTGTGCGCTTGAGGTTGTACTCGACCGCCTGCGTGACGGACCAGTACCTGTCCAGGCTGATAGCGCACAGGTGAACTATAGACGAGGTGCAGAACAGCACGTCCAGCGCCAGGTAAATGCCGCACCAAACTTTTCCAAAATACCAGTAGCCCATGAGTTCGTTGGCCAGGGAGAAGGGCATGACCAGCGTGGCGACTAGAATGTCGGCGGTGGCCAGCGACACCAGAAAAAGGTTCTGGGGAGCTTTGAGTGCGCGGCTGGTCAGCACGGCGATGACCACCAGTATGTTCCCGACCACGGTGAAGAGGATGAGGAAACTCACCAGGGCAGCAATGCCGGCGATCGCTGCTAAGGAGTATCCCGTGTCCAGGGAGGAGTTGATGTGAACCACGGAGAACGATTCCGCGCCGCTCAGATTCAACGAATCCATCCCGCTCCAACACCGAAAGAAGAGGAAAAAAAAGAAAAATAGTTACATTCCCAGAGTTTCAATTTTGCCTGTGTTTTAGAAACAATCAAAATGTGACGTGACTCGGGTCCAACGAACGCGATCAGGGTCCCTCGTCGGGTCCAACGAACGCGATCAGGGTCCCTCGGAGTCCAAGGCAGTCCCGTGCCAAATTGCGCACAGCTTTCACCCTTCAGGGATGAAACACCGCTGCCCTCTCTCACTCAGTGGTCCGCTGCGTGCGGGGAGAGGCGCGCCTCGTAGCGACGCGTTGGGACAAGTGCCGCTCGAAACAAACGGAGAGGAAAAGCGAAAGGAGAATCCATGGAGACTGCGTCCTCACGGCAGGTGAATCCGCGCGGTGTGTGCCGCTCCATCCCCTCCTCTCCTCAAAGCACTGTGCACTTTTCATGTGCACCCCCCCATCTCTCGGTGCTGCTTAATGAGTGTTTCATCACACACACACACACACACACACACACACACACACACACACACACACACACACACACACACACACGATGGAGACCCATATTGTTGTGTAATACGCAATAATATGGGTCTCCATCGAGTCGATTGTATTATACAAAATATGTATATAACAATAATATATATTATTGTGTATATTAAACAATGACTTCTCACCCAAAGAAAAATGTCACCGAAATGAAATCCCTCATTAGTGCAATTACTGCCTTTGCGTTGTGTGACGCGCCATCTGAAGTTATTCAAATGTAAAACATATTTAAATAATCGCGAGATGCGCATGCGCATGCATATAACGCTGGAGGTCACTATTGCTGCGTTTGGTCTTGAGCAACAGACAGACCCGCAGACAGACAGACGAGTTGGCCATACAAGAGTAAATATATGAGGCGTGTTCCTAGGGAGAGACACACACACACACACACACACACACACACACACACACACACACACACACACAGTGGCCAAAAGAGTGTGTGTGTATTCACGAGTCAGTACGGGCTTGTTGTGCTTTCACTGTGAAACTGCAGCTCGTGTTTTAACACTTCATAGTGACATCATGTAACATTTAGTGTTAAATATGAGATACAGCTTTCATAACATTGCTGTTAGTACTAATTTACATCTGAAGAAATGTGTTGAGAGACCAAGAGTTACGATTGCTATATTTCAAAGTTAAATGTGTGGCCTTTTAAAACGCAACAATATTTCATAGAGTAGATGATTATGATGGATTAAATATGATGAATCACAAAGCTGTCCCTCATCACCGACTGCATGAAGCGGTCTCTTTCACCTTTCACCAAGAATTCACAATGAAAGGAGTTTACAAGTTTGATTTAATTATGACATTTTATTGAATAATTGTATGGCCGTGACTTCAGTGCGGGTCATCTCAGCGTACAAAATACAAAACTTGTTTGAATTTCTGATGCCGCAGAGCGAAATGGGCGACAAGGATGGCCGCAGTCACGACTTCACTTTACTGCCTTCAAAACTTCAGCAGGAACTGTTCAAGAACTGTCTGTCTGTCTATCTGTCTGCCTGTCCGTCTGTCTATCTGTCTCCGTCTGCCTCTGTCGTTCTGTGTCCGTAAATTGCCCCGCTCACGATTCCCATCACGTTGTTTATCCAAATGATGTATTGATGATCCATAACTTAATAAATATCCAATATATTTTGATAGGGGATCAAAATTCAATATGTATTATTGGATAGCAAGCAAGCCGCGGGTATGGAGAGAGAGAGAGAGAGAGAGCGCTGTGTTAATATGCAGCAAACACAATGAATAATGCATGCTGTGTGTGGTTATTAGCCTAACCTAGCCCCACTCGTGTTGGCAAGGGGGTGGGGGGGTGGGGGGGTGGGGGGGGTGGGGGGGTTGGGGGGGTGGGGGGGTGGGGGGGTTGCCATCTAGGTCAACACAGTTGGTAAAGAACAGCTTCACTAACAAAGCTACCTCCGTAAACGCTGTTGAGCCATCTCGCTTCATCTCTCTGACACACGCATGCATAGGACACATGTGTACATATGTGTCGGGTGGGGGGGGGGGGGGGGGGGGGGGGAGAGAGACGTGGCCGTGTGCGACAGTCCGTCGGCCCTGCATATACACATATATGCATATACACATATAATGACACACACACACAGACACACAGAAAGGGAGTGTGTGCGAACTGAGTTCCCAGATCTGAGCAATTTGTCTTGCAATTCCCAGAGTAAACTGAAACTCGTGTGTGTGTGTGTGTGTGTGTGTGTGTGTGTGTGTGTGTGTGTGTGTGTGTGTGTGTGTGTGTGTGTTTGGGGGGGAGGGTGGGGGCTTTCTAATGCTATGCTGCTATGCATTGTATCCCAAATGCAAATCGGCAAAGTCCAATCAAAGTAGCCTGTGTGTGAGATAGTATCCAATTATATTCAAATTCCTTTCTTTCTCTTTTTCTTCCTGAAACTTGTTCAAGGATGGCTGGCACTGTGTCTTTTTTCCCCCTAGTAAGCCAAGGGAGCACTTAGCAGTCAGCCTGAAAGGGGGCGAGGTTGGAAGTCATTTTTCTTAGTTATGTGTTCAAGAAAACCCACTGCGCGCTGGGTAGCATCGTTAGCACAGCTTGTTAGGTAAGGAGAAGACCCTATCGTGTGTGTGTGTGTGTGTGTGTGTGTGTGTGTGTGTGTGTGTGTGTGTGTGTGTGTGTGTGTGTGTGTGTGTGTGTGTGTGTGTGTGTGTGTGTGTGTGTGTGTGTGTGTGTGTGTTCCATCTTCATGATGCTTTATTGTTATTGGATGAGCTCACAGCTTCTTTAAGTACTGTACATAAGACTGGTTGCCGGGGAACCGAAAAAAATCAAACAAGGGATTTACACTACTTATCTTCCTGGTTCTTATGTATGGAAATTTGACAGAAATATTTAAACTTTTGCTGTTGGATATATAATAATGTCAAATATATTATGGCAATGATGAAAATTCAACCGATCGACAGGTTTCTCTTTCATTGCTGCTGTCAGTATATGAGAATGGCACATTTAAAGCTATCAGCCTCTTCGCGGTGTTGAAGACCTTCGCCTCTTCAGCTGCAACATTCGCCTCCAATGACAGTGTCCCTGTTCTGTAGGGTGAATCTGATTACAATCAAGTTCACCTTCACACACACACACACACACACACACACACACACACACACACACCCCCCCAGCCACCTACACACACTCACATACACAGCACCTCTTATCATGCCGGGAGTGAGGTGGGGAGTGACTTCATCCTCTGATGTACGTGTGTGTGTGTGCCTGCATGTGTGTGGGGGAGATATTCTCACAGACGAAGAGCGACAGTGTTGCTACAAGCCCTCGTGTGTGTGTGTGTGTGTGTGTGTGTGTGTGTGTGTGTGTGTGTGTGTGTGTGTGTGTGTGTGTGTGTGTGTGTGTGTGTGTGTGTGTGTGTGTGTGCACGGGTACGAGTGTGTGTGGAGTCATAGCAACAGTAATGCTGTACCAGCATGGACCGGGCGGACCGTAAAGGGGTACGTGAAGAACAGGCCGTCTCCACAGGGGGGTCGCTGCATCCTGCTTAAAGCAACGACTCAAACCACACTCCCTGATAGGAGCCCTTCTAGAGGACGAGTGAGGACTCCTGGTAGGACAGGAGACGCTCTAGAGGACGAGTGAGGACTCCTGATAGGACAGGAGACGCTCTAGAGGACGAGTGAGGACTCCTGATAGGACAGGAGACGCTCTAGAGGACGAGTGAGGACTCCTGATAGGACAGGAGACGCTCTAGAGGACGAGTGAGGACTCCTGATAGGACAGGAGACGCTCTAGAGGACGAGGGAGGACTCCTGATAGGACAGGAGACGCTCTAGAGGACGAGGGAGGACTCCTGGTAGGACAGGAGACGCTCTAGAGGACGAGTGAGGACTCCTGGTAGGACAGGAGACGCTCTAGAGGACAAGGGAGGACTCCTGATAGGACAGGAGACGCTCTAGAGGACAGGAAGGAATCCTGATAGGAGCCATCCTTTGGAAGACTCCCTGGTAAACGTATTAATATTAATCAACCGTCGTGGAGATTGACCCCAAATTGATCTTTCCTAAATTCATGCCATTAAGGAGCAAGGGGGCCTTGAGGGGCATCTCAATCAAGGATGCCCACAGGTGGAGCACTGGCATCGGGGATCCTACCCAGAATGCACCAGGCACGGTAGAAAATCAACACTACCTTCAATAGATCCATCCCCTCTGTCAATACTGCTTAACAGCTCCTCCGTCTGCAGCCCATTCCTGAGCCTCGCCCTCCCACCTCACCTCACCCCTTGTTAACGCCGGTAGGACGGACGAGCCAATGGGAACAGAAACGGGAAGTAGCCTTCTCACTTCTCTCTGAGGCGCCGCCGTAGCTCAGACACAGGGGTCGCCCTGAGCACTGATTATGGGGTCGGCTCCTCTTATAACGCACCAGGGCGCGGCACTAGCAGACTAAAGGATTGTCTGAAAGGATCACACACATTGACGCAGACACCTTTCCATAAACCCCTAATGTGGCTGGCTGTGTGTTCACATACACACACGCATGCACGCACGCACGCACAGACGCGCGCACGCACGCACGCATAGACGCACACACAGACTAAAACACAAACACCCACACACACACGAGCCCTACGACACACTGTTACGACCCCTACGACACACACACACACACACAAACACACACACACACACGCAAACACACACACACACACACACACACAGATGCGCAAACACACACACACACATGTACACACACTAAAACATACACGTACAGACCCACATACACACACACTAAAACACACACACACATCCACACACACACCCGTAAATCCTTTCCCAGGGCTGTCATGGCGGGCCAAACACAGGTGAGGCGCCCTAGATTAGTCTGGTGGCTGCGCCCTCGCCGGGGTGAATAATGGAGGGACAGAACCCGTAATTAGTGTTATGAGCGACAGCCCTGTTTGTCCTACGAAGTCACGTCTGGGAGAAAGGGCTCGTTCTCATTATGCACAACCTGGATGACGAGAGAGAGAGAGAGAGAGAGAGAGAGAGAGAGAGAGAGAGAGAGAGAGAGAGAGAGAGAGAGAGAGAGAGAGAGAGAGAGAGAGAGAGAGAGAGAGAGAGAGAGAGAGAGAGAGAGAGAGAGAGAGAGAGAGAGAGAGAGAGAGAGAGAGAGAGAGAGAGAGAATTAATCCTGGCCTACAGGGACGGTAACGGGGGATGGTCAGCCTGCCTACAAGGTCACGCCATTAGGGGCAACAAACCATCAACTTTATCGATTAAACCATAGAGGTCCAGGCAATATCGGTATAAATACATAAATAGAGAGAGAATTGTCTCTTGTAGCCACAGGATCTCAGCCACTCGGTGTGGATGAGTTCCCTCCGTCTGGGGAGAGCAGCCACAGTGTGGAGGTGTGAGCGACGGAACAGCGTGGCCTAATGTTTATTAAGACTGCACAGTCGGCCTCGCTGAGCCTTAAACGATCACCGCTTTGGGCTGGTTCGTCAGAATGACTCAAGCCATAGAGACTGTAGGCCACAGGTGTGATGTCGGACAAAGAGCTTGAATATACCTTTTTGTATGGAAGGATGTCTTGTTGTGGGTTCAGTCGTTTTCCATTCACAAAATATAGGTCACGGGCCAGTGTATGTTAACAGTCAGCGTTATTTAAATTGAGATCAAGTGGACTTACTTGGTCGCTCTAACCGGATGAGTGTATAATCGAATGATTTGTGCCCTGAGGGATTGTCATTTTTGGGACACTGTGGTCATGTACTGTAAAACAAACCACTGTTTATATCTTAGTTAACTGTAGCAGTTCTCCGACAACTTCCAATGCGAGAGAGAGAGACGAGGATACCTACCCCATGATAGCTTCAGTCCTCGTTTGTATTTGATGCTTATTACGTGATGCTACGGCGGACAGCTTATGGAGCAGTGGTCTCTTGTTGGGCAGGAAGTGAGAGAAGCAGCTGACTGAGTGTCGGATATTGTCGGGGGTTCTCAGCTGCCCCCTGCACGTCTGCGGTGTGCGATACGATTTTAATTACACACTACACACCTCTCTCTCTCTCTCTCTCTCTCTCTCTCTCTCTCTCTCTCTCTCTCTCTCTCTCTCTCTCTCTCTCTCTCTCTCTCTCTCTCTCTCTCTCTCTCTCCCTCCCTTGCCCCCAAACTATTAATGTTCAATCATCTGTCAGGGCCTCTCCACCGACGACACTGCAGATCAGACGACGGAGATGTGAAACACCTTATTACGAAACTGACGGTTGCTTATATTTTTTATGTCTCAAAATGTGACAGTTGGACGCAAAACACCTTTCCACACGACGGCCTGCGGTCAGTGTGTTTACCTTGGCTGCGTCTCATTAGTCTCTCAACACGCCCTCACTGACTTTGGAGAATCCCCTCCGCAATCAAGCGTCGTTCCGTTTGCCTGATGACTGAGTCGGTCACCACGGTCGCTCCAGAGGAGTGTACCAGCCGGCGTGCATTGCAGTCAAGCATTTGGGTTGAGATGGGGTCGGCTTAGCTCAGGAGGTGGAGCGGGATGACTTGTAACCGGAAGGTCGCCGGTTCGATCCCCCGGCTCCTCCTAGCCGAGTGTCGAGGTGTCCCTGAGCGAGACGCCTCTCCCAAACTGCTTCTGACGAGTTAGCTGTCTCCTCGCGGGGTTGACTCCGCCGTTGGTGTGTGTAACGGTGCGGAGGCCCGTTACCACAGGCAATGGACACAAACAGGACTGACACCGGGATTTACAAGTACCCTTTTATTAAACACACACAGAACATTCAACCACTTTCATGACGCCACCTGCAACACACAAAAAAAACATCCGTTATGAGGAAGCCGGTCATGGGACACGGCACAAACAAGGACAAGACGTAAAACACTCGCGTTACGGTTGCGCTGGCTTCCGGGTGTCGGGGGCTGCGGGAGGACCCGACGTGAAGTCCGGAAGAACATTTGTGCGGTCTGGGGGTGACGTCAGACGGGCGAGACCAAGTGTGTGGGAGGAGAGGGGTGTGTTGGGGTACTTGGGGAATATTTAAGGTGTCAGGGAAGTAGGGGGTAAGGATGGGGTTTAGACAAATAGGTCTGGAGTAAGGTGTGTAACTAGGGGTGGGGATAGGTATATCGGAAATGTGTAGGGGAGGGTTAATTGAATTAAGAGTGGGATGGGTCGGGCCAGGTAGGATATATTCAGGTCCAAATCATGTAGGAGGGGCAGAAGGGTCTGAGGTGAGCGGGTGACAACACCTGGCTCTTAGGCCAGCCAAGGGCTTCATTAGTGCCGAGGGGAAGACGGTTGTTCTTGGATTATTGAATGTTTAGATTAGTGAAAGTTTAGATTGTTGAAAGTTATTTTGAATTATTGATTTCGGTTTTTTGTTCATTAATTTTTGCCTCCTGGTGGACCATTTTTGTACCTGAATAAATTCAGGCCAACGGCCTTGCTCACATCCCACCACTGCCTCCAATCCTTCCACCGCCGCAAGGCCAGCCTGGTAACAGTGTGTGAATGTGAGTATGAATGGTTTTAAGTTGCCTTGGATAAAAGCGCCTGCTGAATGTACAAGTTAATTCGGTGCAAGACAATTCATCCATGGTTAGGTGGCAGTAATGTACACAACTCAGTAAGAGGAATGAGGGGAAGTGAAACTACAAGCCATGTTTTCAAGTAATTAATCATTTTAAAGGCCATTACGATACTATACCATTGTTATTTTTATTACACATTGAGGGGGATCCTAACCTTATGATCCCACCGTTAAAGTTGTTTACCGCATGCGTTAAAGACATTAACACGACAACACTGTTGCATGCGTCGCCTCTGATTGGCTGAGCACGCAGCAGCATGTTTTGACCCAAGAGAGGGAGTTGTCTGATGCAAACATATTATCAAGTTGGGTTTGGTTATCTTTCGACACCGTTTTCATCAGCCGACCAAGTGCCTATGCAGAGTGTCCCTAGCTTCTGGCAGCGAACTGCAATTCACATTAGAGTCAATCCGTGCCAGCTGGATCGCTATCACTACTTTCTCTATCTGTATTTTCCTTCCATTTAAAAGCTATTTGCTTCAGTCTAGGGGTTCATCTAAAATGTATTTGATTGCTACTCAAACATGTCTGTCTGTGTGAGTGTGTGTGTCTGTGTGTGTGTGTGTGTGTGTGTGTGTGTGTGTGTGTGTGTGTGTGTGTGTGCATGCGTGTGTGTGTGTTTGTGTGTATATGTGAATACACAGCCAGACACATTAGGGGTTTATGGAAAGCATGAATAATTGATGCCTGGACTGTGCGAGTAGACTGCAGACTGTCGGGTAATGAATCTGGTCGTAACGACCAGCGGCTTTCCCTGACTGACCAGTGATCAATAAGGGGTGTGGTGCATATGGGTAAACAATCATCACAACGCTTATACTGTGCACAGGTTAACTTAAGAACGATTTTATTGAAAAGATTCTCTAGACATACCTCTGTTAACAGAACCCCACATGCTGTTTTTGGAGGGGGTCTGCTTGTTTGGAGAACACTAAGGCCCTGATTGAGTTATTTTCAATTTCAGGCCCAAGATGGCTTTTTATTTGGATTAGTTCAAGACTGTGGCAATGATTATTTCGGCACGACTCGATTTGCTGGTGAACAAGTTTTGCCAGTGTTGAATTTGGGTGAGTGGCTAGAGCCCGTCAATTTGGGGCTCAAGTATGACAAGGGGAATTCATGTCGCGTTTTTCCGGCCCCCCTCATTTGTCGAGTCTGTCACATCGGAATCAAATTTTAAATTTAAACCTCTCCTACACGCAAGACCTCGTACGCTGAAGGACGTCCGCTGCACTTGGAAAAATATCCTGTTGAATACGAAAACCGTGATATTGTCACTACAGAACATGAGATGTCAAAAGATCAGTTTGGTACTGGGTCACGAATCCATCATTTAAATCATTCATGTGGCTGTTTATCTGACGGCATGCCACTTTTTGTCAGGTCAGTTAGGCCAAAATAGTCGAGCGATATCGCCACAAGCCGATCTCTGTTCCGATCTCCATTCCGAATTCCACGAGCTACCGAAGGTCAGAGGAGGACGTAGTGACCTAAGCGTACATACTGTACATGTTATTCATGCTTCTGAATTATTCAGAAGAACACGTATATCTGTGTCTCCCTCGTCGGAGTGTAGCCACGGTGTGGCGTTGAAATGTGGAATGGACCAATGAGAGGATTTGGAGGGGGGACAGGAACCAGAACATGCACAAATGGACTGCTCCCTAAACTTGATTGATTTATTGTCCTTATTTTTGGAGCCCTGATATCCCAAAGGAAGGTGGCTCATATTCAAAGCGGTGTGGGAGAAAGCGTACGTTATGCTGCTCATAACAATAATCATGACATAAATCCTAATCATTTCTTTGTGGCGGTACTTTGGTCGGCCTTTACTTTGATGAGATGACAGCTGACTGCTAATGCGGTGCGTTTGTTGTTGTGTGTCCTTTTGAAAGACACGTCTTTGAATGGAGCATTAGACACACGTGGCTGATATTTCCCACATTAAAAACAGTTTGTCTTTCCTTTCCTCCCACATTCTTCTGAAAACAAAAGAAAATCTGTTCAGGAACTACTTCTTCTGTCACAGCCCATAAAAATCCTGACATATTTTTGGAGCACAATGCTGTTGTGACTTTCGAACAAGTAATCACAATTATATAATATAAGGACCGGGCCGCTGCTGTACATAATCAACGTCATGTCTTTTTAATACACCTTAGCACAACACTGCCTAAAACGTTCCTTTGCCTTCAACGCGTTGACAAGCTCAGTTCTTTTACTTCCCCCCCCCCACAGCAGGCTTCAAGTGCATTTGCATTCAAACAGGCAGCTAATACTTGGATATTATGCATGCGTGCTCAGGACGGAGGGGTCAAGCGATATTTATTCCATATTCCAGTGCGACGGGGCCGTCTTGTAAGCGTGAAATACGATTGACTTAATGAGGCGGGTCTAGTGTCAGTTTTTGCCACATGACTCACGACTTACAACGCTACCGTCGTTCATCGGGCCAGCTTATGTAAACAACCCCCCCTCGGTAGCCACATCCAAAGCGTTATCGGGAACCTTTCCTTATCTTCCTGAAACAAAGCAGACTTTAAGTCCTTTCGATTCCCGACGGTTCGATGGAATCTCGTCAGTTCCTGTTGTTGGTTGGCGGCTGTGAGGACCTACCCCTTTAGTGGGGCGCTATCCTCTGAAAACGCCATAAAACATGTATGAGGGCGAACCCTTTCCTGTATGGCTCCGTACCGGATAGCATTTGACCTGCTGAAACATTTAGCTTTTTGCCCCCAAAGCGTGCCGCGATGTTCGGAGATTGGACCACTTAGATTTCTTCAGTGGAGCAAATCTGTCTCCACGTTCAAATAAATAGAATTATTCATATTTGCATGGGGGGCTGAAGAATACTACTGGAACACATGACAAGAATATGCATGCATGTATTTGTATTACATTGGCGTTTGTAATGGTTACCGATTTTTGTTCTGCGAACCATATTTGAATGGGAGGCTGACAATTATGGAAAACATGACAAGAATATCAATGCATGTATCTCTATTACATTTGTGTTTGTAATTGATACAGCTTTTTGATCTGAGAACCATAAGGCATCAAGATAGTCCTGAAAGCGAAAGGCAATGTACTTCAGGTACATTAACAGATACACGAGGAATATCTCATGCACTCAATTATGTTTGTAGAGGTTTTCGAGGACCAGAACTGCCCCCAACAGTATTTCCACAGCGATACGTTTACAGCCTACACAGCACCGTCTGAGCGTTCACTCTCACGAATACGCACACAAACTCTCTCCCAAAAACAGGCAGGGCACTAACTGTTTTTGGGAGAGGGTTTGTGTGAGTGCAGCCACCGGCTTGTTAGTTTTCCCACACTTTCCTCGCCGCTCTCTCGAATGCAGGGGCTAATGCACGCTGCAGGGATGACCCCGGTGAGCTTGAAAAGCACACGGACGTACACACACCCGCCGTGCGCTTTCAGGAGCCAATGGGGGAGAGGAGAGGGACTCTGGCCCCAGAGAACCCATTGTACCGGAAAAATCGGTTCAAAATAATGTTTCAACAACAGGATGATTTGGAGTGGCTTCAAAGTGATGCAAGGGGAGGAAAAAATAAACACAGCATCCCACAAAACAAATAGACTTTCACATAAAACTGCTTTTAGTAAAAAAAATAAAATAAAAAAAAAAGACACGTTTTCTCAATCTTTTTTTCGATCATAATGATATCGACAGCCCCTGGTGACAGCCCAATTTATATGGTGGTAACTTTCTTCTTACACGTTGCGTTGGAATACATCAAGGGTGATGAAATTTAATACGTTGCAATTTAATACGTTGTCTTCGGCTCCATAGGGGTCTAAAGACCCTCTATAGGCAGGTACCCCACAAATAATCACAAACACATCAAGAACAGACACATCTTCATAAACGGTGAGGAGAACCCACACGTGCGTGTGTGTGCGTGTGTGTGCGTGTGCGTGTGCACCACGTGTACATTGATTTGCATTGGACGACTCCCTCAGTCTTGATTGCTATCGCATGCATGCATCACCTCTGATCGGCTGATACCGTGACATGCTGACGAAGCGTTTATGCTGCACAACCGTCGTCCGCTTAAGGAGGCTGAACCGAGGGGGCGTGTACAGGGGAGCCGCTGTGGCAGCCCCCGCGGTGGCCCCACGGCTTCTGTTTACTTCTCCTTTTAAAGTGGATCTCCTTCTCCCGGTTTATAATGAAGCCGCCATACAGAGCACGTTGTGTACAGAGACTAAATTGCCTGTCATCGCCGTGTCTCGCTCGGCTGCGTCGGAACTTCGGTTGAGTCCGTTCCGAAGCCATCCGTGTAAATACATCTCCGTGACGGCGCCGACGTACGTGTACTGAATCACCGCGTTCTCCTCCCCCGGCCCCCGCGTCTCCTGCACTCTTCTGCAGCCCCTCGAGTGAGAGGGACCAGCTCTCATCTGCTGAAATCTGCTTGAATCTGCTTGAAATAGAGTAGATGTAGGGAGAGTTCTCTGGTAGGGTGTAATAGGATATCAACTGAAAAACACTGCTGTTTACTATGAGGTTTCATTTCGATGCAAATTTCCAGCGGCCCTTTTGCATGCACCAACTGATACGCTTGGAGTGCTTTTCTGTTTTGTCGAGCTAATTAATTTCTAATTACCTAAATTGTTTTTTGTTTCTACACAGAGGATATGGCAGTTATTCGTTGCTTGCTTTTAATTAAAAAATGGATCTGTGCTTTAAAAGTATAAAGTCCTCTAAAATCGAAACATAGTTATTTCTCCCTGTCTTTTGGCTTTAAAAACGATAACGTAGGTTCCCTGTGACACGCACAGTGAATTACTTACTTACTTACTTAGGCCTGTTGCTCCAAGTTGGAGCATAGGCCACTGATTATATCTCTCCACCTCGTCCTGTTCTGTGCCAGCCTCTCCAGGTCTTGCCATCTATAGCCTGCTCTCTCCATCTCTGCTGTAACACTCCTCCTCCAGGTGTTTCTTGGCCTCCCTCTACCACGTTTACCCTGCGGATTCCACTGCAGGGCTTGGCGTGTGATGGTGTTCTTCGGCTTACGTAATGTGTGCCCAATCCATCCCCATCTTCGTCTCATTATGTCCACTTCTATGGCAGGTTGGTGTGTTCTTTCCCACAGCTCTCTGTTCCTTATTTTGTCAGGCCATCTGATGTTGAGGATGCGTCTTAGGCAGTGATTTGTGAAAACCTGTAGCTTCTTTAGTAGTTTCTTTGTTGTTTTCCATGTTTCCGATCCGTACAGGAGAATGGTTTTAATGCTTGAATTGAATAGCCGTATTTTGGTCCTGAGGGTGATGTTGCGTGCTCTCCAAATGGCCCCCATCATTCCAAATGCCGCTCTTGCCTTGCCTATTCTCCTCTTAACGTCCCCTTCTGATCCACCATCACTCGCTACCTCGCTTCCCAGGTAAATGAAGGAGTCAACTTCCTCTAGTGGTTGTTGGTTTACTGTCAAGCTTGCTAGTGTCTTGGTATTGGCCTTGAGAACTTTGGTCTTCTGTGTACTAATGCGGAGGCCTGTTTCAGCTGCTCTCTGTTCTACCACTCTCAGTTTTTCCTTCATTTGTTGGTGGTTATGGGACAGGAGCGCAATATCATCTGCGAAGTCTAGGTCATCCAATTGTGTAAACGGGGTCCATTGGATACCATTTTGTCTATTATAAGTCGCTTGCCTCATGATCCAGTCTACCGCTAAAAGGAATAGTAATGGTGACAGTAAACAGCCTTGTCTTACTCCTGTTGTGATGTTAAATGCCTCCGTCAGCTGGCCTTCATGTATGATCCTACACTGCGTTCCAGAATAGATGTTCTTGATGATGTTGATGAACTTCTCGGGTATGGCGTAGTGTCTCATGAGTTGCCAGAGCACTTCCCTATCCAGACTGTCAAATGCTTTCTCAAAGTCCAGAAATCCTGCGTAAAGCGGGGACCTAAACTCTTGGGATTGTTCAAGGATGATTCGCAGGGTTGCTATTTGGTCGGCACATGATCTATTTGGCCTGAAACCAGCTTGGTTGTCTCGAAGCTCTGCATCCACTGCTGCCTTGAGGCGTTGTAAAATTACTCCATTTAACACTTTGCCCGGGACGGATAGAAGCATTATTCCCCTGTAATTGCCACAGAGGCTTAGGTTGCCTTTCTTGGGAATTTTAACTAGGTGGCCTCCCTTCCATTCTCCAGGCACGTCTTCTTCCTCCCAGATCTTACCAAACAGGTCATATAGGATTTGTGTGGATGCTTCAACATCTGCTTTAAGAGCTTCTGCAGGTATGTTGTCAGGACCTGGTGCCTTGTTGTTCTTGCAGTGCATGATGGCATTTCTTATCTCCTTTTTTGATGGCCGCTTGCAGTCAACTGACAGGGGAACTTCTGCAGGTTGCATATTCGCCTTTATTGACGGAGGTGGTTGGTTCAGTATCTCTGAAAAGTGCTCAACCCACCTTTTCATTTGCTCTTCTTGTGTTTTCAGTGTCCTCCCTTCCTTATCCTTGACTGGGTGATTCCCTTTCTGGTATTTTTTGGTCAGCAGTCGGATGTTGTTGTATATCCCTTTGATGTTATTCTGCCTCGCAGCTTCCTCTGCTTTGTTTGTAAGCTCTTCTACAAAGTTCCTCTTGTCTCTCCGTGCACTCTTTTTGACCTCTCTATCTGCCTTACTGTACGCCTCCCCCGCTGTTTTCTTAACTGATCTTGTTTTACAATTGTTTAGTACGTTCTTTAGCTTCTTCCTTTCCTCTATTTTGCTAAAGGTCTCTGGTGAGAGCCACTCCTGGTGCGTCCTCTTCTTGAGCCCGACTGCTGCTTCACAGGCTCCTGTAAATGCCTCCTTTACTTGCTGCCAGTGGTGTTCTATCGTCCTGTGTTCCTCTTCTGTTACTTCCTTGGCTTGCAGTACTGTGTAGCGGTTTCTGAGTTCTATTCGGAAATTGGTTTGTTTCTCTTTGGTGGCCAGTAGTGACACATTGTAGCGTTTGCCTGTTGACGTGCTGTTTTGATGTTTTTTCAGCTTAAGTTGTAGGTTAGCAACCAGTAGGTGGTGATCCGTGGCTGCATCGGCCCCCCTCTTCACCCGGACATCTTGGAGGCTTCTCCTGAATCTCTTGGAGATGCAAATATGGTCTATCTGGTTCTCTGTCTTCCTGTCAGGGGAGACCCAAGTTACCCGGTGGCATGGTTTGTGAGGGAAGAGGGTTCCACCAATGACGAGACTGTGGTTGGCGCAGTGGTTGGCAAAGAGTTCTCCGTTCTCATTCATCACTCCAAGGCCATGCTTTCCCATCGCTTGCTCAAAGCCGGTGTTGTCACTGCCAACCTTAGCATTCATATCTCCCATTAAAATGGTGAGATCCTTCTCCTTACATTTCCTGATGGTTTCCTCTAGCCTTTGGTAGAAGTCCTCTTTTGCTTCATCCTCTGCTTCATTGGTGGGGGCGTAGCACTGGATGATGTTAAGGTTGATGCGTTTATGTGAAGTCCTAAAATTGGCCAGGATGATCCTCGCGCTTACTGGTTCCCACCCTAGAAGTGTTTTCCCTGCTTCCTTTGATAGCATGATTGCCACCCCGTCCGAATGAGCAGCATGATCTCCTGTGTGTCCAGAGTATATGATTGATTCACCTGATGCGAGCCGGGTTTTTCCTGCTTCCTTCCACCTAGCCTCGGCAATTCCAAGTATATGGATGCCAAATGCCTTCATTTCATTTGCGATGGTCTGCGCTTTTCCTGTGATATGCATTGAGCGTACATTCCATGTACCGATTTTTGTGATAGATTTAGGATTCAGAAACTTCCACCCTCTGGCTTCCTTTCGGCTTTCACCACAGGGCTTCATACGTCTTCTAGTTGAAGGTCCTTCTCCTCCCAATTCTAAGGTGGTAGTTATATTTTTCAGTGTTTCTGTAATCAGTTTTGCTAACCTCTAAGCGGGGGATTGGCCTACCTAGAGGATGCTTTTTCTGTTGGGGTGTTGCTCCCTTAGCCTTTTTCCCTCCCAGGCCACAAGGCAGTGGTTGAACCATTCTTAGTCTGTTCCCTCCCCCCGAGACCAAGCTGCCATGGGTGACCCTACCAGGAGCACAAGGCTCCAGACAGCATAGCTCTCAAGGTTCTTCAGGACAGGCAAACCTCTCCACCGCGTTAAGGTGATGGTTCAAGGAGAGGGCACAGTGAATTGGCTGAGACCAAAGGCTGACATCGGTTGTCGTCTATCGTGTATTGAATGTTGAAGACCAACTCGAAGTTGGCTCGAAGTTGTTGTAAAATACCCTGTATCAAACACCTGTCTTCGTTTTTAGTATCAATGCACCGCCAGTCTTTGCCTGTGTCGTTTGGCGACCATTTCGCTGTCTTGAGGAACTATATTGCGAGGTGGACGAATTATGATTTATTTTCAATAAATTATAACATTTGATGTCGTTGGCTGATTATGCAGTTCGGATAATACGATGATACGATGATACGATATGATACGATAATACTTTATCGTCAGAGCAAGTCTGAAATTTGTCTTGCATCCAAACCGCTCTATTTACAAATATCGAAGACAATACATCAGGACAGGGCCTCAAAAACAGGACATCAAGACAGGACCCCCAATTAAAATAAAAATGCATACATTCATCATCAACATTACTGCAGCAGACGACAACATTTAAGGCCCATAAGATTGCATTCGGTCAGGGATTAAGTGCCTGGTTCAGTTCTAGGATTGACTGGTGAACAAATGAGAGCCTAAATAAAACCTGTTTGAACGTTGGAACCCTAGATTGTAGATCGTACTCTGTGTTCAGGACGTGGTTGGGGTCGGAGGTAATGTTGTTAATTATAGTCTAATAACTGTTCTTGTGTATTCATTCTGTGCTGTTGAAGCCTATCACCTACTATCCTTTTGCTTTTATTTATGAGAAGCACATACAGTATTGCCACTTTATGAGAGGCAAAATTTGCCCTTATCTAGAGCTGGTTTACCAGTACACAACGTTTAATAATGAGCAAAGTCGATGCCAACAGACAGAATAGTAGAGTGTGTGATATGATGGTTGTATCTTTTATATTGACTAAAACGTTCAAGTTCCGCCATGTTCATGCTAGTAAACCACCAACGTCACCAACTGGGCAATTCAAATTCTGTTATAAAAATTGGGCCCCCGTTGCCGAACGGAAGTAGAATCATAACAGCGTCATGAGGTGTCGTTCATGAACTTTCCGACGTAATTTCCAGCGTTGTGAACGCGCCATAACCTTTGTCGTTTTTTATCGGTCGTCAAGGAAAAAAACATAATAAAGCTGCTCTGCTACTTACGACACCCTGACCCAGAATCAGGTCGTATGCAAGTGGTTTAACATGTGTTGTGATCATGGAGAGGGGCGACCATCATTCGCCCCTACCCCAAGCCAGTATCAAATCTCTTTCTGCACCAGCCCCCTTATGCTTTTTTTCATGACAACAGATGAAAAACAACGTACCCCTTATGTTTGTTTCATGACCACCGATAAAAAAACTACAGTGTTATGTTACCCCTTATGTTCTTTCCATGACGAACAATGAAGAACGACCGTTCTTTTGTTTTGTCCATGACCACCAATTAAAACTGACAGTGTAACCCCTTACGTTTTATTCCATAAATATCGATAGTGTTACCACTTAAGTTTCATTTGATAAAAAACTACAATGTTACCCCTTAGGTTTTTTTCATGAAGGCCCTTCATGAAAAACCCTAACCCTAACCCCTTATGATACCCCTGAAGTTTTTTTTTATGACGACCAATAAAATACGACAAAGTTAACCCCTTCTGTTTTTTTCTCATGGCGACCAAAGAAAAACGACAGTGTTACCCCTTCTGTTTTTTTCTCATGGCGACCAAAGAAAAACGACAGTGTTACCCCTTCTGTTTTTTTCTCATGGCGACCAAAGAAAAACGACAGTGTTACCCCTTCTGTTTTTTTCTCATGGCGACCAAAGAAAAACGACAGTGTTACCCCTTCTGTTTTTTTCTCATGGCGACCAAAGAAAAACGACAGTTAGCCCCTTCTGTTTTTTTCTCATGGCGACCATGCCGTGTTCTTGAAGTAGGTAGTCCAAACCGGATCGCTTTTAACTCACTTTATTTGTTAAAGTATGTCGGTATGGTAACTATGAAGCAAAAGGAGGGGAATTGTATTTAACACGCCCGTGGAGCGACACACAGCAGGCTTATTAGCTCGGGGCTGCCTATTTGGGGGTAGCTTATGTGCTTAAATTACATAACAACCGATAAAAAAACCACAGTGTTACCACTTCTGTTTTTCTTTCATGACGCCCGAAAAAAAACGAGTGTTCCCCCTAATGTTTTTTTTCATGACGACCGTTGAAAATACGATGTTTTATTTGACTAATATCGACATTGTTACCCCTTATGTTTGATTTGATAAAAAACGACAATGTTGCCCCTTATGTATCATTTGATAAATCAACAGTGGTACCCCTTATGTTTTTTTCATAAATATCGATAGTGTTACCCCTTATGTTTCATTTGATAAAAAGGTATTTTTTCATGATGACCATAGAAAAACGACAATGGTTTATTGGATGAAAAACAACAGTGTAACCAATGTCATACTATGTTGCTCCTTATGCCCTTTTCAAGTGATCTGATTTGCTCCATTTATTTTAAAAAAAATACATATTTTCGAGTTGGCCGTGCGTTAGGTTACTCGAACATGTACCGACAGAGTGTTTTTTATGAAAACCGATAAAAAACGTCAGTTTAACCCGAATGTGTTTTGATAATACATTATCACCCCGTAGTTTTTTCATGATGACCGAAAAAGGCAGACAGTGTTACCCCTTACGTTTCATTTGACAAATCAACAGTGTTACTCCTTATGTTTTTTTTTCATGACGTCCGAAAGAAACCGACAGTGTTACCCCTTATGTTTTTTTCCAAGACGGCCGAAAAAAAATGACAGTGTTTCCCCTTATGTTTTTTTTCATGAGGACCGAAAAAAAACGACAGTGTTACCCCTTATGTTTTTTTTCATGTTGACCGATAAAAAAACGACAGTGTTACCCCTTATGTTTTTCTTCATGACGACCGAAAGAAACCGACAGTGTTTCCCCTGTTTCATTTGACAAATCAACAGTGTTACCCCTTATGTTTTTTTCATGACGACCAAAAAAAAAACGAGTGTTACCCCTTATGTTTTTTTTGGTCTGTAAAATGCTAATCAAATCAAATGTATTTATTAAGCACCTTTAATAAAAAGGTAAGGGGTTGGGGGGAGATTTTATGTTTTTGTTATGCCTGTCTACGCTTCAAACTCGTGCAGATTGCAGAACATATGCAACAGCGCCCCCTGGGGTCACACTTTTCGGTGGGTCGCAGAATTCGGTGTAATCCCGGTGCACCGGGACACGGAGCTGTTTGCCTACGGTGGCTGTGGACCTGTGGTGAGTGCCTCGCACCTGACCCCCCCCTAGATAGGTTAGATTGCACTCACCAAGGAAAGCTTAGGAACATACAAGTTCAGCACAGAACGTACATAGGTTACGGGTTGTCTACCCGGGTAATAACGAACTCAGTAGGTCGGCATCGTAACACCCACGTCCACGTCTCCAGAGTTGATCACCGACAGCTCTAGCCACTGGGGGAACTTCAGTTAAAGTTTAAAATAGACTTTACAATTCACATAGCATTGTTCACTTGAAATTGATTATTGTAATCTATTTTGATTCCAGGGAGAGCAATCTTGGAGTGAGTTGAACCCACGACTAGCACGTGTCTCAAGAATTGGTCCTCCGAACCCAGGTGGGACTCGAACCCAGGTCTGCAGTGCTTATGAAGGTCAGTCCTTAAAGACGTCAGTACACTCCACTAGACCACGTACATCCTGCCTTTGAAAGTACAGGATCTTGTTGCTTATGAAATCCTCCTGTTCTTATGTCTATGTCTATTCTAACTTCAACTACCAGTTGAACTTGGATGACGGTGAATGAGTGCACTCATTCACCGTCATCCATTCTCCCAGACAGTCATTCCCACTCACCCATTCATTCCGAATGACTGTTTGTGCAAATTAATTATTGTGAATTGAGTAATTCACAGTAATCAATTCACATAGACAGTTATTCGCACTCATCCATTCACCATCCATTCATTCCCATGGTTCGATTCCGGCCTAGCGAAGTAGCCTATAATAGGAAATGCTCAAAGGTAAATCAGTGTAATTTAACACTTACTGTAGCTGTTTATGGGTGAAGTAGCAACGGTGATGGACCGTACGAAACGCCCTATCCATTGTATGGGTCTGTAAAATGCTAATCAAATCAAATGTATTTATTAAGCACCTTTAATAAAAAGGTAAGGGGTTGTGGGGAGATTTTATGTATGTTTTTTCCGTGCCTGTCTACGCTTCAAACTCGTGCAGATTGCAGAACATATGCAACAGCGCCCCCTGGGGTCACACTTTTCGGTGGGTCGCAGAATTCGGTGTAATCCCGGTGCACCGGGACACGGAGCTGTTCGCCTACGGTGGCTGTGGACCTGGGGTGAGTGCCTCGCACCTGACCCCCCCCTAGATAGGTTAGATTGCACTCACCAAGTTCAGCACAGAACGTACATAGGTTACGGGTAATAACGAGCTAAAGTTTAAAATATAATTTACAATTCACATAGCATTGTTCACTTGAAATTGATTATTGTAATGTATTCTGATTCCAGGGAGACCAATCTTGGAGTGAGTTGGACCTGTAGAATATTAGCAGCTGTTATGGAAGCAGCAGATGCCTATACACACACACACACACACACACACACACACACACACACACACACACACACACACACACACACACACACACACACACACACACACACACACACACACACACACACACACACACACACACATTTTTCAAAATAAATTCATGGGTGTGATTTTACATTTTTGTAGGATGTGTATGTGGTAAGCTTCACTCGGGTTTAGTTTTGAATCGTCAATGTATGGGAAAGACTTTCTAGGTGTCGTCGTTCTCTCTGACGTATTCAAAAACAAAAGAGTTGACGTCACAGAGCGATAACGAGGTCCCGTTAATTGTAATGTCGAGTGTAACCTCGTACCAGATCAAGACCCACCTGCAGGGAGGCACCGGCAACACTGTTGAATCTGTGGTCACCACGGAAACCTCTTTTTCATGTGACATGTATGTTGGAACGTCGAGTATAACTTCGGACCAGTTCGTATCCGCTGTCTCTGTAGCACATATGTCTCTGAGATATTGCCTAATTTGCATATTTTATTTTATTTTATAGACAAAGTGTAATACAAAAAGTATTTCTCTTAATATGAAGATTCATCTGGTAAAATTGTATGAGAATATCTATAAAGGAAAAATGTCCCATTCACCACGTAGTGTGATAGGCCTACTAGTTTCACCTGTTGTGGTCATTTTCAGGACTTTCGTCCCGGATAGAGATTTTGTCACACGTCCCATGTTGTTCACTTGGGTCATATTAGTGTATAACAGTTGAGATATTCTCCGCTAAATGAAGCGCATACAAAACTTTCTCAGCACCTAGACTATGAAGGGAAATTCAGATTTAGTCGAAGTATTTTGGCGGGCGGGGAGGCTAGGAGATCTGGGGAGTGTGTAAAAAAACAAACCACAGATCTTTCTAGAACGAAGCACAGAGAACCAGCCTGGCGTGGATTCTACTGTGTGACGAAATGGTGGGGAAAATAGTGTTGCCCAATCTGGCAACACTGGTCTCCACCACCCCCTCTAGGTGAACAACAACCTCCGCTTCCACATCCAGCAGTCACAACAGGCGGAACCGCCTGTCTGCTTGTGTGTGCTGACTCAATCCCCTGAAGAACGGTATGAATAGAGAATCAGGAGGGGGGTCTATTTGAGTTTGCATGGTTGTATGATAATTGCTTTCTTTTATTCATCCCATATTGTATTCACCGGAGGAAGAAACAAAGTGGAAGTGGTAGTCCACAAGCCAGTGTTCATGAGAGTTTCAACTGCTACTTTGCAAAGAAAATTTTGCAGAAAAATCTGCAGCCTCATCACAGGGGGATGATGTCAAAACTGGTTTCATGGATTCGTTTGAAGAAAACGCTACATGGCAGCATTGATTGCTTAATGCCCAACAGGTGCGCAACCCGACCCATAGCCCCAGCGAGGCTGCTCGGTTGCGCACGGCACGGAAATGCGGCACACGGCGGACTCAAAGTAACGAGACCTCATTGAATGAAGCCGAAGTTATAATTATTTTGCTTTTTAAAATCGAAAATTTGCTTTATGTTTTCACCTGTTTGCGACAAAGGACTGAATCTGTGAGTTAATGTGATATAGTTAAATTGAAGAAGATTGTCATGTAAGTTATTATTATATATGAAAGCCCTTCCATTTGAAGTTTTAAGACCTGCTGAATAACGTGCTTGGGACCCAGCTTCAAGTCCTGCTTATGACTGTTGTTTTTCAACCACATAGTGATGTGGAATATGATGTCAAATATTCTTCTGGCAATCTCCAGCGCTGTGGAGAGGTCCCGGTCATCAGCCTGAGGTCCTGGGTTCGAGTCACTTCACAATGTACCAATTTAGCCTCAATGCCTTGATGGGCGATTGCTCTTGGTTGTGGTTCATGTCCCCTGGACATTAGGCTATCTTAAAAGACAATATCTTAAATCTATTAAAAACTATAGATCTAGATCTATAGATCTAGATGATAGATTTCTAGATCTATAGATCTAGATGATAGATTTTTTTTGGGGGGGGGGGCTTTGTCCATTCATTCGTACAAAGACCATACATTCCTTTTTGAGACTCTGGTTAGATCAAGTACCCAAGCAATGTCATCTCATACAAAAAAAACACATAGTTGCATCACTTCACCACCAAGACACTAACATTACATGCTCCGATTTTATATTTGAGAATATATTCACACAATGACTTTATTACCAAACGCTAAAAGAATTCCTCATCTCATCTCTTCAATTCCTTTTAATTCAGAGAGTGAGGGGGAATATAGAAGTATTGAACTGAATGGTGAATGGTGCAGTGGAGAGCAATGTTGGATAGCACTCTGGAGACCAGGGTTCAATTCCTGTTCAATTCCTGTTTAATGTATGTTAATTAACTAAAGGGTAAGTGTATTGGGTATGACGATGTGGACTACAAAGCCTTTGGTATTGACCTATAGGACAGACACGGGGCACAGACAGGTGAGAAGTCATACAATGAGAGAGCAACATTACACTGTGGGCTGAGGATATGTACTCTGAACGTATGTGGAATAAGATCTAAAATAGAGATCCCTGACTTTATTGAAACCTGTAAAAAATATGATGTCCTCTGTTTCAGCGAGACAAAAACAGACAATATAGACTCACCGGACTTGCTTGAACAATTTAAAGATATAGGTTTCCAAATGTTTATCAGCAACCGACATAGGTTGACAAACTGGCGATCAGGAGGAGTGATAATTGCCGTGAGTAAGAAAATTGCCAAAAAATGTGAGCAAAAAAATATACAAAGTGATTTATGCTTGTGCCTTAAAATAAATAGACAACTGCTTAACTATGATAAAGACCTGTTTATCCTGTCAGTCTACATTCCTCCCTATAACACCAGGTACTCTAATGTGGGCATGTTTGATGAATTAGCACAGATTATTCTTGACATCGGTATTGAAAATAACCACGTTCTAATCTGTGGTGATATGAATGCCCATACCCAAGAAAGAGATGATTTTGATGTATGCCCAATAGAGAGTGATGGCAAGAGTCCGGATGTAAATACTGGATGTGAATTAAGCACAGTGGAGCAATTAGAAGTGTTTAATATACCACTGAAGAGAAAATCCCTTGATAAACATATAGATTTCGGCAATTATGGTAAAGCACTGCTAGAAATGTGTAAAAATCTCCCAATATGTATATTAAATGGTAGATGTGGTGATGACACACACATTGGTAATGCAACAACTGTTGACAATAGTGTAATTGATTACATGATAGGAGTACCATTTGTTTTGAGCAAGGTAAAACATTTCTGTGTTCATTCTTTTGATTCTTTATTTTCTGATAAGCACTGCCTTGTTGAAGTCATCTTGGAGGTAAATCAAGGAGGGGAACACTGCAGGGCAAATACACCAGTAAGGGACGAGCTAAGGCTCACAGATACAATAGCTGAAAAACGAATTGGTAAATGGGAGAAAGAAAAAGAAATCGAGTTTACCACAAACATAGACCTTGACAAGGTCGAGAATCTGTTATGTAATGTAGACAGCATGTCAGTTAATGAAATAACGAAGTGTGTTTGTGATATTATGATAAAAAGTGCAATGACTACATTCCCAAAAACACAAAAGCAGAAGAAAAACCTAAAACTTGGTAAAAAAAAAAGAGCAGCATGGTTTAACCGTGAATGTAGAGAAAAAAGAAAAGAATATAGAAAAGTTAAAAGAATGCTTGAGAAGCATAGAAGTGTGGCTAATGCTGAATGTTTAAGGGAAAAAAGTAAAGAGTATAGGAGAGTGTTGCACAAAGCTCAGAGGGCCCATAGGAAGAAACTCAGTGACGAGTTAATGAGCATGAAATCTGAGAATCCAAAGCTGTACTGGAAGAAGCTGAATGATTCTAGCAAAATCAAAAGCGTTTGTCCAATCACAGCAGAAGAATTCCATGACCACTTTAAAAACGTATCTGATGGGGGTATACCAATAGATGAGCTCCAAGAACTTGAAAGTGACGGACAAATAATAGACAGTATTGTTCTGAATGTGTGTTTCACTGAACAGGAAATTAATGAGGCTATTCGAAAAATAAAACCAGGAAAAGCTGCAGGCATAGATACAGTGCTGAACGAATACATTAAAAGCACCTCAACTATTTTTATGCCTCTATATGTCCTCTTGTTTAATAAGATCTTGGACTCAGGTGTTATCCCCGAGGATTGGGTGCTTGGTTTAATCGTGCCAATATATAAAAAGAAAGGGGATAAGGGAGACTGTGATAACTATAGAGGAATCACACTTTTGAGTTGTTTAGGTAAATTATTTACGAATGTTTTGAATGAAAGGCTATGTACATTTTGTGAAGATAATTCTACACTGAGGGAGAACCAGGCAGGATTCAGAAAGAACTACTCGACCGTCGATCATATCTTTTTACTAAAACAAATCATTGATTTGTACCGCTTTAAAAAGAAAAGTTTATTTTGCTGTTTCATTGATTATAGTAAGGCATTTGATACAGTCTGGAGAGATGCACTCTGGCATAAGCTCTTAAAAATAGGTATCGAAGGTAAATTCCTTAATTTAGTTATCAACATGTATACAAATATAAAATCATGCGTATATGTTAATGGAGCTAAATCTAATTTTTTTGCAAGTTTAACAGGAGTCAGGCAGGGTGAAAACTTATCACCACTGCTGTTTGCCCTCTTCATTAATGACTTAGAGGATTATCTATTGCAAAAAGGTTGTGAGCCCATTACTTTTGATGATGCTGTGTTAGATAATTATATACAACTAATGGCACTGATGTACGCTGACGATACTATTATCATGTCTACAACTAAGAGAGGGTTACAGAAAGCTATAAATCATATGTGTGACTTCTGTGAGAAATGGAAACTAAAAATTAATAGCGATAAAACTAAAGTTACAGTTTTTGGTTTTAGGAGAGCGGATACTAGTACACTACAGTTTGTGTGCAACGGTCAAAGTCTAGAGACTGTACATTGTTTCAGATATCTTGGTGTCATCATGAATTATAATGGCTCATTTAAAATTGCTATTGAGGAACTGCATAAGCAAGCATTGCGTGCAATGTTTGCTTTACTCAACAAATGCAGAAAGCTTCAGCTTTCTGTAGATGTCACTCTGGACCTTTTTGACAAGTTGGTTACTCCAGTTATGTTGCATGCATGTGAAGTGTGGGGGTTTGAAAAACTACATCTGTTAGAAAAACTACATCTCAAATTTCTAAAGTACATCTTAAAAGTTAAAATGACAACCTGCAGTCATATGGTGTATGGAGAGCTTGGACGGTACCCACTCTGTGTTACAGTTAAAAAAAGAATAATTGGATATTGGGGGAGACTGTTAGAAAGTAAAGAAAGTAAACTTAGTAAAATCATGTACAATCAGCTACACAGCTTACATAGCAGTGGTGCATATGCTTTACCCTGGGTATCACAGGTGAAACAGATACTGGATGACTGCGGGTTGTCATATATCTGGATAACACAAAAGTACAACAACATTAACTGGCTGAAAAAAATTGTTGAGCAGAGGTTAAAAGATCAATTCATCCAGAGGTGGCAGAGCGAGCTTACAAGCATGACTTCCTGTGACACGTACATAGAATTTAAACAAGAGTTTAAATTAGAAAAATACCTGATGTATGAAAACCAAAAGCCCAGACAGGCTATCTGCAATTTTAGAACGAATAACACCAGAATACCTAAAGTCACTGGAAGATACAAAGGGCTGGAAAGAAGCGAAAAAGAATGTGCAACATCTGCGATTCCAATTGTGTTGGCGACGAATATCATGTGCTTTTTGAGTGTAAAAATGTAAACGTAATGTATTATAGAAGAAAATACCTGCCAAAATATTATGTCTATTCTCCATCTAAGATCAAACTGATTTTGCTTTTGAGGTCAAATAACCCAGGGGTTATTGCTAAAACAGGTGCCTTTCTGAGAAATGTCCTGCCATTGTTTAAGTAATGTTTTTGTTTTTTTCCTTGCCGTGCACCATTGTTTTGGTCTGTAATGATTTAAGTTGAATTTTGTGCTCCATGCCATGTGCTATGGCCGTGAGCCGTAATAAATAAATGAATATAAGTCTAATAAGTCTATAAAGTTTGTAATGATATTTCTATTGAACTGATTGATATAGCCTCCGACCTCAATATGATCACAACCTCCATGGGGATGTGGAGAGAACAGTTGGCTGACACTCCTGAGACCGGGGTTTAAGTCCAACTACCTCCAACCTGCTAAGAACTGAGGTTCAAGAGGTACCTTAATGGATACAACTTATTTCTCTGTCATGTGAATGGTAAAGTCAAGTATAACCTCCAAGCATGCGTTGGTAAGCGTCTTGGTGGTGAAGCGGTCAGGGCTGGTGGTTAACGCTCTGTAGACCCAGGTTCGAGTCCACGCACGCACGGCTAATAAGAATGACGAGCTTTCAGATACTTTGTAGGTTTAGGTGCCCTCCTCAGAACCTGGGTTCAAGAGGTACCGTAATGGATACATCTTATTTCTCTATCATGTGAATGGTAAAGTCAAGTATAACCTCCAAAAATGATCAGGTAAGGGACTTGGTGGTGCAGCGGTCAGGGCTGTCGGTTAACGCTCTGTAGACTCAGGTTTGAGTCCCCGCATGCACGCATGGCTAAAAAGAATGTTGAGCATTCAGACACTATGAGACACACACACGTCCACCAGAGGTACGTTAATGGATACATCTTATTTCTCAATCATGTGAATGGTAAAGTCAAGTATAACCTCCAAACATGTACTGGTAAGCGTCTGGGTGGTGCAGCGGTCTGGGCTGTTGGTTAACGCTCTGTAGACTCAGGTTCTAGTCCCAGCTCATACAGCCACCCGAGGTACCTTGATGGATTTATCTTATTTCTCTATCATGTGAATGGTAAAGTCAAGTATATCCTCCAAACATGCTCTGATAAGTGTCTTGGTGGTGCAGTGGTCAGGGCTGATGGTTAATGGTTAGTTAACACCCTATAGACTCAGGTTCGAGTCCCAGCTCACACAGCCACCTGAGGTACCTTGATGGATTCATCTTATTTCTCTATCATGTGAATGGCAAAGTCAAGTATATCCTCCAAACACGCACTAGATTGAGTCTTGGTGGTGCAGCGGTCAGGGCTGATGGTTAACGCCCTGTAGGCTAAGGTTCGAGTCACCGCTCACACGGCCACCAAGACGTGAGTACACCAAGGTCGGAACACCACCACGTTGGCGCGTACGGCAGAACCCCACCCCCCCCTCTCTGGGGGGGGTGGGGGGGGGGAAAGGACTAAAGGGGTCTTGCTACTTGTGGTAAGGACTAAAGGGGTCTTGCTACTTGCGGTAAAAAGTTTCATCAAAAAGGGAAACATTTAAAAAAAATTATATATTTTTTTTTAATCTTTCTTTATTTTTTATCTTTTTTTTTTTATCTTTCTTATATTTTATCTTTTTTTTTTATCTTTCTTATATTTTATCTTTTTATTTATCTTTCTTATATTTTATATATTTTTTTTTATTTTTCTTATTTTTTATGTTTTTCTATTTTTTTTATCTTTCTTATATTTTATATTTTTTTTTATTTTTTTTTATCTTTCTTATATTCTATCTTTTTTTTTTATCTTTCTTATATTTTATCTTTTTATTTATCTTTCTTATATTTTATATATATTTTTTTATTTTTCTTATTTTTTATGTTTTTCTATTTTTTTTATCTTTCTTATATTTTATATATTTTTTTTTATCTTTCTTATTTTTTATGTTTTTCTATATTTTTTATCTTTATTATATTTTATATATTTTTTTATCTTTCTTATATTCTATCTTTTTTTTAAACTTTCTTATATTTTATCTTTTTTTTTTTTACTTTCTTATTTTTTATCTTTTTGTTTTATCTCTTATTTTTTATCTTTTTTTATCTTTTTTTTTTATCTTTCTTGAAAGATCTATAGATCTTTCTTTTTTTTTATCTTTTTTTTAAAATGTTTCCCTTTTTGATGAAACTTTTTAAATATGGGAGGGGCTATAAAGGGGGAGGAGGTGGGGTTATAATTGGGGGGGGGGGGGGGGGGGGGGGGGGGGGGGGGTATATTTTAGGGGCATTCAAAAATGTATCAAGACCCCATTAGTCCTTACCCCCCAGTAGCAAGACCCCTTGAGTCCTTACCCCCCAGTAGCAAGACCCCTTGAGTCCTTACCCCCCCCCCCCCACCCCCTCTGAAGGGGGGGGTGGGGGGGGGGGGGGTGGACAGAACCCCCCCCCACTAATGTACCTCTTGTACCCGTTCTTGGCCGTGCGAGCAGGGACTCGAACCTTAGTCTACAGAGCGTTAACTAACCGTTAACCACCAGCCCTGACCGCTGCACCACCAAGACGCTTTCCAGAACATGTTTGGAGGTTATACTTGACTTTACCATTCACATGATTGAGAAATAAGATGTATCCATTACCGTACCTCTGGTGGACGTGTGAGCTGGGACTCGAACCTTAGTCTACAGAGCGTTAACTAACCGTTAACCACCAGCCCTGACCGCTGCACCACCAAGACGCTTACCAGAACATGTTTGGAGGTTATACTTGACTTTACCATTCACATGATTGAGAAATAAGATGTATCCATTAACGTACCTCTGGTGGCTGTGTGAGCGGGGACTCAAACCTCTAATGTACCTCTTGATCCCCGGTTCGGATCCGGGAACCTGAACCAACATTCTTATTAGCCGTGCGTGCATACGGGGACTCAAACCTGAGCCTACAGAGCGTTAACCAACAGCCCTGACCGCTGCACCACCCAGACGCTTACCAGAACATGTTTGGAGGTTATACTTGACTTTACCATTCACATGATTGAGAAATAAGATGTATCCATTAACGTACCTCTGGTGGCTGTGTGAGCGGGGTCTCAAACCTTACCTCTTCCAACCGGTTCGGATCCGGGAACCTGAACCAACATTCTTATTAGCCGTGCGTGCATGCGGGGACTCATACCTGAGCCTACAGAGCGTTAACCAACAGCCCTGACCGCTGCACCACCCAGACGCTTACCAGAGAGTGCTTGGAGGTTATACTTGACTTTACCATTCACATGATAGAGAAATAAGATGTATCC
Source organism: Gadus macrocephalus (assembly GCF_031168955.1). NCBI lineage: Eukaryota > Metazoa > Chordata > Actinopteri > Gadiformes > Gadidae > Gadus > Gadus macrocephalus. Next base: position 3,441,742 of record NC_082398.1, read on the forward strand.
ATTACGGTACCTCTTGAACCCCGGTTCAGAGCAGGGAACCTGAACCTACATAGTGTCTGAAAGCTCGACATTCTTATTAGCCGTGCGTGCATGCGGGGACTCAAACGTGAGTCTACAGAGCGTTAACCAACAGCCCTGACCGCTGCACCACCCAGACACTTACCTGATCATTATTGGAGGTTATACTTGACTTTACCATTCACATGATAGAGAAATAAGTTGTATCCAATACGGTACCTCTTGAACCCTGGTTCTGAGCAGGGCACCTAAACCATAGTGTCTGAAAGCTCGTCATTCTTATTAGCCGTGCGTACGTGGACTCGAACCAGAGTCTACAGAGCGTTAACCGACAGCCCTGACCGCTTCACCACCAAGAAGCTAATCAGAGAGTGCTTGGAGGTTATACTTGACTTTACCATTCACATGATAGAGAAATAAGAGGTATCCAATACCGAACCTCTTGAAAATATATAGAGTCTGAAAGCTCATCATGAAGGTCAGCTTATTGGCCGTGCGAGCGGGGACTCGAACCTGAGTCTACAGGGTGTTAACCAACAGCCCTTACCGCCACACCACCAAGACACCTACCAGAGCAAGTTTGGAGGTTATACTTGACTTTACAATTCACACAGTCTAGAAATAACAGGTATCCATTAAGGTACTTACTCCATCAGGGGACTTAAACCCCATTACTGGCCCCCATTATATACCCCCTCATTATAACTAACCCTAACCCTACCCCTTAGGTTTTGTTTGATGACGGGCGATGAAAAACCACACTGCTACACCTTATGTTTAATTTGACAACCGATAAAAAAATTGACAGTGTTACCCCTTATGTTTTGTTTGATGACGGGCGATGAAAAACCACACTGCTACACCTTATGTTTAATTTGACAACCGATAAAAAAATTGACAGTGTTACCCCTTATGTTTTTTTCATGACGACCGATAAAAAACAAGTGTTACCCCTTATGTTTTTTTCATGACTATCGAAAAAAACGACAGTGTTACCCCTTAGGTTTTTTTCATGACGACCGATAAAAGACGACAGTATTATTAGCCATTATGTTTTTTTCATGACGGCCGATTAAAAAACAACAGTGTTACCCCTTATGATTTGTTTGATGACGGGCGATGAAAAACCACACTGCTACACCTTATGTTTAATTTAAAACATGAGGGGTAACACTGTCGATATTTATCAAATAAAACATAAGGGGTAACACTGTCGATATTTATCAAATAAAACATAAGGGGTAACACTGTCGTCTGTTATCGGTTGTCATGAAAAAAAACATAAGGGGTAACACTTTTGTTTTGTTTAGGGGTAACACGGTCGTTAAGGAAAAAAACATAAGGGGTAACACTGTCGATTTTCTTTGGTCGTCGTGAAAAAGACATAAGGGGTAACACTGGTGTTTTTATCAAATAAAACATAAGGGGTAACACTGTCGTTTTTTATCGGTAGTAATGAAAAAAACATAACGGGTAACACTGTTGTTTTTTATCAAATGAAACATAAGGGGTAACATTGTCGATATTTATCAAATAAAACATAAGGGGTAACACTGTGGTTTACTATCAGTGGTCATGGAAGAAAACATAAGGGTTTACACTGTCGTATTCTATCGGTCGTCATGAAAAAGACCTTAGGGGTAACACTGTCGTTTTTTTATCAAAGGATTCCTTCCTCCTTCATGCATTACTGATGCGTTACTAATAAGTCTTTCCAACTGTTTATTGTTTGAATGGTGTTGGTTAATTTGTGCGGTCGCTTCTTTGATTATACTGCAGAAAACCATAAGTTGAATGGAGGCAATAAATTGCACTGAAGTGCACATCTCTCGTTTTATTTGAGGCCAGCTATTCCTATACATACACCTGCACAAGAAAAACGCATTCCCAACGTTTTAGTCAAGACTTTGTGTCGTGCCTAACAACGACTTCTAATATCACTGTAAACCACAGCCATTTTTGGCTTATTGCTTAAATACATTATCATTGTAATACATTGTTGATGTACAACATCCGTTGAATATTAAAAGTTGAGTACTTAATGTTGGATTATTGTTAATGATGTATTTGCAAAAATGTATTTGACAGTGTAGTACTGTGTGTGTCTGGTTTAAGCAGCCTCACCCGACAGTCTAATAAGAGGCCAATCAGCCTCACCTGACAGTCTAATTAGAGGCCAATCAGCCTCACCTGACAGTCTAATTAGAGGCCAATCAGCCTCACCCGGCAGTCTAATTAGAGGCCAATCAGCCTCACCTGACAGTCTAATTAGAGGCTAATCAGCCTCACCTGGCAGTCTAATTAGAGGCTAATCAGCCTCGCCCAGGGCTGGGTGAGGCTGCACATCTGTTGCACATTGAGTAATCAGTGAGGTTCAACCAGCTGTTTCCACACACACACTCAGGGGGGGGGGGGTGCTCCCAGATGGCATCATCACCAGGCCATGTATCATAATCAAACCTTTACCAATAAGCCGGATTTGACACCACCTTGAGTTATTTGTCAGGAGAAGCCCAAAATAAGTCACCTAGGTTGAGTGCAGCATTGCCTCACTGTCCTACCTGCTTTTATTGATGACTGATTTAGTTAAGCAACCTGTCCAATTCCTACCATGACTTGACACATGTACAGGGACCATTAGCTAGCTGTAACCGAGTTAGCATGCCTGTGCTATGCCGGTCGCTTTTAATTATTCATGGCAGTCACCACTAAAGGCCGCCATAGGCTTAAGTGGATCCAGAAGTCCTCCTCTGATAAGCAAAACTATAAGGGGGCAGAACGGCACAGAACCTGGACAGGAACTGGACAGGAACTGGACAGACTGCAGGTGGGAGGAGTTACGCCTTTATTTCCTGCTTTGTTACGGAGATATTCTACCAAAGAAAACTCAGCGGCCGAGGAGATGTAGGAGAGGGATTTGAGAAAATGTCAGGGCCGGCCAGCACGGTGAGGATTGACAACTTCAGATTCTTTCTTTCAGTTTACCAGTGGAGGCCGAGTGTGTGTTTGCTGTTAACGGCAAAGCACGCGGCGACAGATTCCCGTGCCCCCACGCACATGGTTTGTCATGTTGTCAGCCCCCAGATTTGAGCTGCTGTCAGGCGTCAGATTAATCATCCAAAGTCTGATTTGTGAGACGCACCTTCAGGATGTAATTTAGTTCTTTGAATACCCTTGAGGGCCTTGAGGCACAGCCCGTTTACTAAAAGATGTGGAAAGTTTTTCTCGAGTGTGCTCTGGCTGACGATAAACAGCAATGAGCTCCATTGCTTTTGTCGTCCACCTCACCATGATGACCGTCGCCTCACTATAACTACCTCAGACGCAAGCTACTGCGCAACTATTGACCCTGCTCGTTTACTTCCCCGGGGACCAATTCAAGTTCACATGCCCCCCCCCCCCCCCCCCCCCCGATAATTTGGCAACAATCTCCCTAAAAAAGGGGCTCCACCGTGTCAGTTGAAATGCCATGGAGTGTACTTCTGCATGCCCTTTGTAAGACGGATATAGACGGGGTCTGCTGAGACCGGAACAACCTGTCCCTTAATTCAAAGGGACAAGTAGAGGAGAGGTGAGCACTTCCTTCCTTTTTTTTTTTTTTCCTCTCTCCACCAATCAGGTGGAGGGTAAATGTCAAGCCATGAAAAGGCCATGCCGGAACCCGAGGAAGCAGAGGAGAGTCGTTAGGTCCAGGAAAATGTGGGCTAGTGTGTTTCATGTAGTTTCCTCCCAGGAACAGACAGCGTTTTCAGATTAAAAGCGTGTCGTAGTATGGGAGAACTACACCATTACTATTATATTAACTATGAGTATTATAAGGCCTATATATCATGCATATACATTAATAGCGGAAAGCAGCAAAATCCCCTCTGAATGCATAGGAGAGCCTCACACGGCGCCAGAGAATCTGGGGCCAAGGTCGTACGGACGTCCGCCCATTGTTTAGATTAACTGCGGATGATGACCACATACTTAAAGGAATATATGGCTGACCGTCCTTACCATATGGGGCAATCTTGAGCATTTGCCGAGGGCGGTCATACCATATGCAAAACATTTCAGTTTGAAAGAATAAAAAAAAAGAGCGGGATCAGACGCCCCGGCAGTGTCTTTGCTAACCTCACTCGGCTTTGTTGCTGCTTGTTTGTGGGTAACAATAAAGTCTCTTGTTAATACTTGATCCGGACTCCCCCGGTTCCTCCTGCTCCCTTAGTTAGTTGAAGTGATAGAACTCGGTTATTTTTTTGTACCACAGTAGCCGGTTAGGGTTCTAGTCCATGCGAAGCACGTCTCAAAACACAATCTAAAGCCGCGGTTTGTTGTGTACGTGTGTGTGTGTGTGTTTGAACAAGTATCCACTGTGTGTAGTCGAGGAGAGAAGATTAACTTGACAAACTCGTGAGTTTGTCAAGAAAAATAGCCTGCGCGCTACTCATCTTATACTCATCGTTTGCCGAGTTGAGTGAAGGGCTCCAGGGAGCGCGGGATGCAGAATCGTAATTGAATTTTGGAAAGTTCAATGAGGGAGAAAAAAACAACAACCCACAAACCGATCAGGAGAAATTTGTTTACCAGCCTGGCCTGCCTCCATAAATGAATAAAGGGTGGCGTGTTGTTAACTATTCATCCACACGGCCGCCTCTGTAATATTTTAGTATTTTGTTTGAGGATGGCGAGGAACGTTTGGCTGTCCCTGAAAAATAATTCTGATATTATTATCTTCAGAAGCAGTAATATCAGTGTGTTTTAGGCACCAACCTCAACAAGCCACTTTCCTGTTTTTAAAATCAAATGATTCAGATTCGGAACATGTTTATTATTAGTGTTACTAATCATATGAATATTGGTGAAGATGATGATATTATCCCCCGGGCGGGGGAGACGACAGGAGGCTGAAGCCCAAAGGCGGGTCCATGCCTCTGTCTCTCCTCCTCCCCCCCCCCCCCCCCCCCCCCCCCTCAGTCGCACGCGGACAGGCTCAGCTCCAAGGGGCCCGCAAGCCCCCCCTCGCTGTATCTACCGACACAAGGGGCCCCAAGGTTATCATGAAACACCTCCAAGGGGACCCCTTCGATTCCCCGCTGAGGCCACACATGTAAAACCATCGAGGTTCTTCCTCACGTTTAGAACATAACTTTACTTTCTAAACTTGGGATTGAGGATCGTTTCCATGTTTTGGATTTTCCCATCCACTACTTTGCTAGGTTCATCAAAACACTTAGTGGTCTTTTTCTTTTTCCCGTGTTTCCGAAATAGGCCGATTACATCTCGAGATTCAAGCACATACAGTCCTACTCAAAATATCTTTTATAAGTGTCATATATAATACTAGAACATCGTACAGGCCTACCTTCCGCGGTGAAACCGAGATTGAGAACTAAGTGTTCCTCGAAAGATGAGCGCTGAAACAGCCTTCACGGAATTGTTCAAAATAGCAGCCATGGATGGATTAATGGTGGATATACAGTGCGTCACCCGCCGTGATTACATTGGTTGGTATGCATTAAGAACGGGCGATAACGTAAGCCATCCAAATCAGGACGTATATTTATGACAAACATGAGTGTAATATAGAGTAGAATTGAGAGTGCTGAATAATTTGCCGTCATTGAAAAGCCAAGTGTGTGCCCAGTCAATTTCAATTAATCAGTAAATAGGTTGCGGTACATCTGCGGTGCGTTCTCTACTTCAAAATTGCAATCTATGGCGCTCCGGGCGGTGGCGGAGTGGATAGAGCGCGTACCTTATTGGCTCCGGCCTTCGTTGCAGTGGTCGCGGGTTTGAGTCCGACCGGTGGACCTTTACTGCAGCTCCTTCCACCCCCCTCTCTCTGTCTCCCCATTTCAACTCTCTGCTGTCAAATAAAGCTTGAAAATGGCAAAAAAAACTATCTTGAAAAAAAAAAAAAATCTAAAAACTGGGATGGAAATTGCATTGAAACAAGTTGAAGGACAGTTTAACCAGCAATCAGTGTCTTATTTTCTATGACTGATGCATAAAAAAAATATTATTTTGTATATCGGCCAATGAATTCGTGGCTAGATTTCAAAAGAACCAAATGAAGTGGTAAGGTTCACGTTCACACTAAAATAAAGTAAATAAATAACTGCTGAAAGGTGTTAAATTCAACATCATCTCACGCACATTAACGTGGGCGAAGGCCTTGGGTCACCCGACGGCTTCAGGAACACATCAACCACTCTAGGGGCAACACAACGTGGTTAGTTATTAAAGGATTGTGCTCTCTCTCTATATATTTTCTCTCTCGATGATGGACAATGTACCGCGTTGGATTTGGTCGAGGGATAACACCACATCCAGAAGAAGTCGTGAGTGCAATATGGCTCATTGGCGTACAAAACAGCAAAATATAAAAAAACAACCCAATTTCCCGGTGGTGGTGGTGGTGTCCAGCTGTCTTGGTCGGATTAATTTCCTCCTGGTCTTATTATTTTTTCAGGGGAAAGTGTCAAGAATATATACAGAACCTGTGCTGCAGTGTTGCTCTGCAACAGGTGTGTTTTTGTGAGCACAGAAGGATATAGAAGCTGGTAAAAAGAGTTGGTAGGCCAGGTGAGGCGAGGGGCACTACTGTAAGGTAGGTTAGGACGCATCAGTTAAGGTAAGAAAAGGATAAGGCATGTTTTTGCTTTAAGATGTTGTAGTTTTCCGGCCCTCCGTAGTAGGACTGATGGGTCCGAGATTAGCGAAGGACGCCAATAACCAAAATTACAAAATTACATTATTTATATTTCATTACTTTCTTTTCTATTCTATAAAGGACAAGCTTATTTCTGAGATCGTTGATATTCAAGCTAGTGCATTGCCTTGAAATCAAATCAGCAGAAGAAGCTAAACTAAGAATAGGTAAGCGAAACTTAAGTAAGGTGGGGTTCTGTATAGCTCCAGAAAGGATAATGTAAAATGAGGATAAGTAAGTGATTTGAAATAATAACACAAAAAATAAGCAAGGCAAATCCTGGAAGAAAACACAAACACATACCCCTGCCAACACCAGAAAGAACGTCACTTTAAATGAGGCTTAAACATTACATATTAGGGTTTCCGGGTGTTAAACGTATAGATACGTGAAAAACATCTGCCAACATGTGTAAATACTGAAAGGCGCCCAAGGGGTGCCTTTCAGTATTTACACGTGTTGGCAGATGTTTTTCACAGGTTTTTCACAGCTCTATACTCTGTATACAACACTCTGTATACATACTCTGTGTATATATACTCTGTATACAACAAAAGAAAGGCCCTCAGCGGTAAAGGTCGTCTAGAGACTACGGTCTGTTCCTGATTTATAATTGCAAATGATGTGGGTTTTTTTCATAGAGCTGCACTCATCACTTGCTTATCCAGTAGCTCCGTGCGTGTTGCGTTGTTTTTAGTAATTTAAGTAATTTAAGTGTGTTTTTGTAAACTTTTAACTCTTTTATAAACTATTTATATGTGTAGATCTATATATATATATATATATATATATATATTATATGGATAGGGAGAAACTGCTTTCACTCCAAACAATGGGACGTAACGGCTTTTTCCGTCGGTAGTGTCACCGCCGTTTGTCTGGCGCTGGAACAGCAGATGATACGAAGGATGGACGGAGAGTCAGTCAACCTATTGGAACCCAATACGGGGATGGCAATTTATACCCTTTATGGGGATCCGCAATTTAAATACAAGGATAGATTGTAATAATATAATCAGCACAAATCTATATCTATATATATATATATAGTGATATATATCAAATTGTGTGAGTGTTTAAATATGGTCGCTAGTGTTTACATGTGGTCGATAGTGTTTAAATATGGTCGATAGTGTTTAAATGTGGTCGATAGTGTTTAAATGTGGGCGATAGGGTTTAAATGTGGGCGATAGGGTTTAAATGTGGGCGATAGGGTTTAAATGTGGGCGATAGTGTTTGAATGTGGTCGATAGCGTGTAAATATGGTTGATAGTGTTTAAATATGGTCGATAGTGTTTGAATGTGGTCGATAGTGTTTAAATGTGGTCGATAGTGTTTAAATATGGTTGATAGTGTTTAAATGTGGGCGATAGTGTTTAAATGTGGTCGATAGTGTTTGAATGTGGTCGATAGTGTTTAAATGTGGTTGATAGGGTTTAAATGTGGTCGATAGGGTTTAAATGTGGTCGATAGGGTTTGAATGTGGTCGATAGTATTTAAATATGGTCGATAGTGTTTAAATGTGGTCGATAGTGTTTAAATATGGTCGATAGTTTAAATGTGGTCGATAGTGTTTGAATATGGTCGATAGGGTTTGAATGTGGTCGATAGGGTTTGAATGTGGTCGATAGGGTTTAAATGTGGTCGATAGGGTTTAAATGTGGTCGATAGGGTTTAAATGTGGTCGAGAGGGGTTTACATGTTTAAATGTGGTTGATAGGGTTTACATGTTTAAATGTGGTCGCTAGTGTTTACATATGGTCGCTAGTGTTTACATGTGGTCGATAGTGTGTAAATGTGGGCGATAGTGTGTAAATGTGGGCGAGAGTGTTTAAATGTGGTCGATAGTGTTTAAATGTGGTCGATAGGGTTTACATGTTTAAATGTGATCGATAGTGTTTAATTGTGGTCGATAGTGTTTAATTGTGGTCGATAGGGTTTACATGTTTAAATGTGGTCGATAGTGTTTATATATGGTCGATAGGGTTTACATGTGGTCGATAGGGTTTACATGTGGTCCATAGTGTTTAAATGTGGGTGATAGTGTTTAAATGTGGGCGATAGTGTTTACATGTGGTCGATAGGGTTTACATGTGGTCCATAGTGTTTAAATATGGTCGATAGTGTTTAAATGTGGTCGATAGTGTTTACATGTGGTCGATATTGTTTAAATGTGATCGACAGTGTTTAAATATGGTCGATAGTGTTTAAATATGTTCTTTTCCCTCACTCTCCACCTCATCCCTAACTCTCCACCTCAAGCTGGTGTGTAGTGAGCGTTCTGGCACCGATTGGCTGCCGTGCATCACCCAAGTGGGTGCTACATATTGGTGGTGGTTAGTGAGGTCCCCACTTCACTTTAGGCGTCTTTGAGTGTTATTAATTATTATTCATGTTTAACCTCTGTTTTCCTTTTATTCCTAGTCTGTTTTACATAGTTTTGAATGATGACTATATGCTCTGTAAGGTGACCTTGGGTGTCTTGAAAGGGTGTATTATTATACTCAAGTCTCTGCTGAAACAAAAGTAAGGCTCCCATCGCGGCTCCAATCTCCCCCAGCGAGTGAACCTCCTGTTGTTTAAGCCTCTTGCTCCTGCGTGGGAGTATCCATTGTTGGGCTTTCTTTGTCATGTGTTGTTGCGACGTTGTTCCGCGCTGTTGTAATCGTTTTGTTTCCGTACCTTTTGCGTTAACGGGTCGACCTAATCTTAAAGGTCAGGTCAAACGCGGAGAGGGACCCAACCGGCAATAACAACAACAGCAGCAGCAGCTAACAAACGGAGAGTGGACAGAACCGCCCTCCTACTGAGCGAGCAAATCGCTCAGTAGGGGGGGGGGGGGGGATTCTGCGGTGAGCGGGGGGGCGGACCTGGAGGGCACGAGCCCCCCCACCTCCCCGTTGTGTGAAGACATTAGGGGCTGATAATTGAGTTGTGTAGAACAGGGGGGGTGGGGGTGGGGGGGGGGGGGCAATGAACCGGTACTGAGGGGAGGAGGGTGGGGTGGGGTTGGGCTGGGGGGGGGGGGGGGGCAACCAGGGGCTGAAAGGTCAGGGACCAGAGCTTATCGTGTTTGCGTTTGTGGAACGCGCCACACCGCCACGGGCGAGGTCACTGAGCAACAAATCACTCCCGACAGATAAAGGGATCTCGCCGGCTATTTGAGGAAGCGTACCATTAACTTAACAGCCCCCCCCCCCCCTTCCCCACCAGCCATCCCCTCACTACTGTGTGGTTAAAAGGTGAAGAGCATGACCAGGGACAGGGGTGGACGGTCGGTTGTCGGACGCCCAGGAGAACAACGTTGATGGGAGCGAGGGTGTTGTGAGCACAGGTTCAAAACAGGGGTCATCTTTGGGGTCGACTTTTTCGTTTCTCGAGGGACGAAGCCGACTGTATGTTTGTATTAATGTATTACCTTTTGAATTTGTATTCATCAGGATATTCTGGTGAGAGAAAGAAAGTGTGTGTGTGTGTGTGTGTGTGTCCTAGAATTTCGAATAAATACAAGGATAATATTGCATAATCTATTCGTAGGTTAAATTGATCAACAAAGGATTTTGCGGTTGTGTGTTTTTTGTCCCAAGTTGAATCATGGAGGGCTTAAAGAATTAGAAACAAAGTTGTGTCCTTCCTAACAGACAACGTATTCATCGTTTTATTCATTTTCTTCGACCGTGACAGCTTAAAGTCATGGTGCTGATTACGTTTGCTTTTCCTGACCACTTTAGCACATGACTCATTATGATGTAAGATAACGAAGATTATCGCATAATTACATTTTTTTATGAAACATGAGGCTCCTAGCCATGATTTTTTTTAACACACACACACACACACACACACGAACACTCGCTTATGCAGTCTTATGTTTCCGTGCACTTTATGTGTTTCAGTTATCCGATGAAAGAAAAAAAATGGAATTCAAGATACAGAAAACTCGGGAGTAATTGGTTGATATAAATTATATTAGACGAGAGAAACACATCCTCAAGAGGACCTCCTCATCTCAAATCATCTGTACAACAAATCTTCACATTTATATTCAAAATCTAAAATAGAAAAGAAAAACAGACAGACGGACTATATTTACAGATAAAAAAAAAATCAAAAACCGAACAAAGCTGGTTCATCAAGGTACAGGACGGAGTCAGTCAATGAACATCGCTGACGGCCGGTCTAGCCACGACTAATTAACGCCAGACGTCATTATGAACACAACTCTACAACCACACAGACAGGAGACACTTGGTTTATCTCCACAAGCCCTACGATTATAATATTAATGGTCTACAGTACAGCAAATTATATTAATTATAGATATCTATTTTAATTCATATCATGTCCGCGACAAACGTCTCAAACAATCACGGATCATTCATCCGTTTAAAAAAAACATTTCCTTCCGTAAAGGCAGTGTTGTGCGCTATGCATTAATCATGCTACACACACACTCCCATGCCACTCTGCATCAACGTGTGATTCCTTAGAAGCTGGAAGGAAGGAAGAAACCAGACATTGGCAAGAGGGGTGAGAATACATCCCTCTAATGGGGCCGATAGCTACACCTTGGGGGGAGCGGGGGGGAAACGGTGCACAATGTGGAAGAATTAGGCACTCGTGACATCATCCCACCTCATTACCCTATCACACGCAAGAAGCGCCTTGCAGTCTGTCTGGCTAGCTCTTTCATTAGCCCCGCGGGGCGTACATTAGGGCTAGCTAGCTGCCGCGGTTCCGTCTCTGGCGATATCCTTGCCCTATTCCGAGTGAGGACAAAGCTGAGTGGTGGGAGACACTTTCCGATCTTTTCTCTTTTAAAAAAAAGAGTTGAAATAAGAAAATCGCCTCTCGCACAGTGGCACCCACATCCAAGGCATGGTAGAGAGTGGCTGTGCTCTCTTCTCACCCACAATGCCTTTCTCTTTTCAACGAGGTGAGGGTGACCCCCAATATATTTTCCTCATATCAGAGCCTTGCTAGGGTTAGGGGGGGTTAAGTTAGAGAAGGTGCTTAAGACGTCATGTCTCTGCTGAAACATCCCTAAACCCTCCCCACAGACATTCACCCTCTCTCTCCATCTCCCTCTGTGTGTGTGTCTCATGCCGTCTCTCTCCCAAGGCTGCCCCACCCAAGACATAATGCCATTTAACAACAGGTCAGTCACCCCCACTGCCAGAGCTGGGCGTGTATAGTCAGCCTCGACCCCGTCTGGGCAGGCAGCGGAGGAAAGGAAAACACGAATGAGATCACCGAGAAAGCCAGCCGATATTCAGCGAGGGGTTGTTGCAGGATGGGTCTTAAAGGAAACCCATGGTGTGAGACAACCATACGGGGAGTCTCCCTCCCACTCCCGCGAGGCTTAGCCGGTAGGGCGTGTACCATCTAAGGCTCAGTCCTCATCGCGGCGACCTGGGTTTGATTCCTGGCCCTATGGTCCTCGCCCATATAGGACCACACCCTTCTCCCATACCTTCCTGTCTTTTCTCAATCTGTCATAAAGCATAAAAATGCAAAATCTTTAGGGAGTTCTCCTTCCCCCCCCCCCCCCCCCAATGCTTAAAGAAACATTCCCGGTTTGGATGGCTTCTCGGGAGAGTTCAGAGGTCACAGGAAGTCAGAGAACAGGCGTGGAGGCGTGGTCGCCCGTGACTCCGGTGAGAGTCGTGAGCCTCTCTCACCATAGGTGCTGCTGCAGTCCATGGAGGGGGGGGGGGGGGGGGGGTGGGGGGTGGGCGGGGTTTTGGGGAGGGGGGGGAGTCACTGTGGGGCCCCCCGCCGCCGGAACTCCAGTGTGTGAAGGCCCTCCTGGCGCCCCAGTGCATGTTGGGTACCCACTTTGTGCGCCGTCTCCGTGGCGGTGATGTCGATGTGAGCGTACCTGGTGGAGCTGCCCCCCTTCGTCCCTGAGGACACACACACACACACACACACACACACACACACACACACACACACACACACACACACACACACACACACACACACACACACACACACACACACACACACACACACACACACACACACACACACACACACACAGGTTTAGAGCCCTGTCAAAGCTCAAGTGTGTGAGAAGATGAAATTATGTCCACCCTCTCCACCTCTCTAAATTGAGCCGCTTCCCTTTGAGGACGGCCCACCTCACCGGGCTCGGGTGTGCTGCTCCAATCACAGCCGGTGTCCGAGCACATCATTCAAATAAAGACGGAGAAGGTGATGGGCTTTAGGGCAGGCAGGGGTTTGCAAACTTTGTGTGTGTGTGGACCACTTCATAATACACATAATAAAATATGAAAAAAAAAAAGGCCTACTAGCACTAAAAAAATAACTGGTCAAAGCATCAGTACAGCAGGATTGTTCGAATAAAGTTGGCTGCACATAGTTTTATGGGAATTTTCTGGTAAAATTAATGTTAAGAAAAAACTTTTATATTTTATTTTGCTTTTCCACAGACCGCCTGCAGTACCGTCACGCACCACTGGCGGTCCGCGGACCACACTTTGGGAAGCACTGCTTTAGGGGATGTAGTGTTGCGTTGACAATCACCGTTTCCCCGGCGGTGTCACGACAGAAGCACGGCTGTGATTAAGAAAACACGCAAAGAGCGTTCCCGGGCGAACCGCCCCTCAGGACGGAGCTAAAGATGGCCGATCCACAGCTGTTAGGCTACGCGACCCCCTGACCCCTGTTCCCATGGCGGCGGCGGCAGGAACCGTGTTGCCACGGAGACGGCCGAGCGATGATGCTGCGCCGCCGGGGAGGCGGTACACTTCATCACTGACGCCGGACATTAACCTCTCCCGTGTCCGCGCCGCCGCTGCCATCCCAACGATTACATCCCATAATTGCGTGTCAGATGACAAGGGCCCAGCTGTCTTTCGGGGGCGATGCAGGAAAACGGTGCAATTATCGACCAGACCCGAGAGAAAGAAGAACTGCCCTACTGACGACTCTGCAGCTCTCCTTACGAGATACAGTCCTGTGGTGGTCGAGGAAGGCTTACCGCCCCAGTGCGCTGGGATACGACGACGATCACAGGACAAAGGCAGCCGAGGAAGACAGGTTGTGTACATCAGAAAGGAGAAAAGATCCCTTTGAGTCGAGGGACCTTTCCATGTTTCAATCAATCCAAAGCGATGTACTTTGACCGAGTTTAGGCACAACTTTTATAATTCTTAATGTATGTAACACATTGTGTAATTATGACTATCATAGTCATTATAGTCATAATCAGGCAATCAATCCAGTGGAATGAGGCTCACTTCAAATATTAAATTTTAGTGGTTTCATCTGCCTCATTTAATATCGTTGGAGAACGATATTTTAATCACCAAAACTTTTAATCATATTATAATCCTCATATATAAATGATTACCATTATTCCGCCATCATCCATTTGAGCCAGTATTTATACTTTTAAATTATTATTATATTTTAATTAAAAAACTTCCAGCGCAGACACCAAGATTCCTTCCCCCAACGCGGGAGCTTACTCTGGGCTGGGAGTAGCGCGCCGGGGCCCCTGAACCCCGGGGCCCCGGTCTCCTGGATCTCGAGCTCCATGTAGTTGAGCTGCTTCTTGGACGTGGGGCTGATGGGGATGTTGACGTAGGTCACGCCGTCGCCGGCCCAGGGCCTCTCCGGAACGGGCCCCTCTGCCGGGAACGCGAACACGGCCCCTGGGGACGACGAAGATGAAGATGAAGCAGAGCCGTTAAGTGTCAGCGTGTCTGGCGAACCCCAGACACAATGCTCTGGGATTCGAACCATTTACATTTACATTTAGCAGAACGCTTTTATCCAAAGCGACTTACAATGAGTACATTTGTCATATTAAAGAGAAACGACAATATATCGCTGTCGGTACAGTGAGGATGTTCATAGAACCATCCTTACGATCGCTAGGTTAACCCATTCCCCGTGTAAAACAAAGAAAGCTAGGATAAGACACTACACAATGCTAACATACACAATAAGTGCATACATTAAAATGCCAGGACGTACAACATAGGATAAGTGCGTACATTAATGCCAAGACGAACAACACACATTAAGTGCTTAAGAGGGGTGTTTTTAGGGGTTCACACACAGTGTACCTGTATGCACCCCTGAGCCAACATGCTCTCACCCCTACCGGCTATCTTCATGACACGCATCAACCGTCAACCCTCGTTGCTACGGACGACGTGACTTAAAAAGGTGTTTTGCGAGTGACCCCAACGAGAACCCAAACTCAACTCGCGTTCCACGAGTTTGCATTGGATGATGACAGCCTCCCTTGGTCCGACACATGCTACTGGAGGCCTCAGCTCTGATTGGCTGACCCGGCCAACTCCGGGCCCACCAGGGGGGCCTGCAGCCTGCGGGTAAACTACGGTGCCGCTGCCATGTTGGCCAAGAACTGAGCTGGTTGAGAAATGTTTACATTCATGCAACGGTATATTTTAACATGTTATGCAAGTGTTATGTATTGTGTGGACGCACGCACGCACGCACGCACGCACGCACGCACGCACGCACGCACGCACGCACACACAATAAAACAAGCGGCAGTTAAAACCGTCTCAAAACCAACCCGTCCGTACTAACAGCTCTCCCCGTCCGTCGGACTGGAGCCCGCCAGAGGTCACGCCGACGTGTACCGGTCTTACTTATGTGGCGAGGCGTGCGCCTGGCTAAGTTATGCGCAGATGGCACAACAGTTACATCTCAAACGGCTGGGGCGGGTCACCTGTTTGGACGTCCTCTCATTCGTATTCTCCTCAACAGCGTACTGGAGGTGTGACCTTCACCAGGGGCTCCGGACCGTACAATACTTAAATATGACACGCATGAATAATAGATAAACATCTCCATCCATCTATTTAACGACATGTAATCATTCAGTCCAATGAAAAACAACCACGGCGCCCCACTGTGAGAGCGGGTGTCACCGTGACGACGCGAGCCACATGGGACGGTACGGCACCACAACAACAACAACAACAACAACAACTGGTTTCAGCTGAGCCAAACTCGTTAGTTCCCCCGCCCCCCCCCCCCCCCAAAGGACGGGGAAGCCATTAGCCTCACAGCGGAGCCAACATCTTTCGTCGTGTTTCTTCCACCCCCCCCCCCCCCCCCCCCCCCAAACAAAAACGCCCCCTAATCGATGCGCTACTGGAGGAGTGGTACCGCCGGCGGGGTCCGCCGCCGTAATGGCCGCCATTACCGGGATGGGTTCTGCCCGCACGACCGGAGAGAGAGAGCAGTGGAGCCGCGGCGACGTCGCGTCACGGAGAGAAGGGGAGTCGGGAAGGCTGCGCGTTTACCGTAAGCGTTTTAGAGTTTGCCAAAAAAAAAAAAAGAAGCTGTTTCCACTTGATGATCTTTATTGAGTGGAAGTGGATTATTTTTATTTTATTTTATTTATTTATTTTTTACAGCATTCATTCTCCTCCAGCGTGTTCCGAGCTGCAGCTTGTACGTCCCAAATACATCCAAAGGGCTCGGAGCAAAAACAGCAAAAGAAATAACTACTTGGGTGAGGAATAGTGTTTTTCCTGCAGAGTGTGTGCGCGTCTGTCTCTGTGCGCGTGTGTGTGTGTGTGTGTGTGTGTGTGTGTGTGTGTGTGTGTGTGTGTGTGTGTGTGTGTGTGCTGATTAATCCTCCTAAGGGGGGGGTGGGGGGGGGTTCTTCCCACGGCTATGCCCAGTAATCCCTCAGAGAAAATACATAAACACACACACACACACACACACACACACACACACACACACACACACACACACACACACACACACACACACACACACACACACACACACACACACACACACACACACACACACACACACACGACTTGAGTGACCTGCCCGGTTTTAATACAGTGTACAGTGAAAAAGGCGGTGAATGTGAATCTGATTTCCAAAGCCCGATGGATCTACAGTGCTTTCTCTGTAAGGCAGGGCAATAAGATATACGTGAAACCTATATCTTGTCTGGTTTGATAAATGAACCCAAAAATACGCATCTATATATATTTATAATGAATCTAAAGGGGGGAAAACTATTCTTTAGGTCAGGTCTTCATGTACAGTTATTAATCACCGTGACAGTATGGAAGCGCTCCAGAGATTATTGTACCCTATGCAGCCATTCAGTCAAAAAGTAGCTGAGGAAGTGGCCACACACCTCGAGGACTCTCAATGACGTGTACAGGTACGCTGTGTGTGTGCGTGCGTGTGTGTGCGTGCGTGTGCGTGTGTGTGTGTGCGTGTGTGTGTCCCAACCCCACTCTTCTTTTAGGATGCATTATGGGTATAAATGCATTAGAAGTAAGGGAATCAGATTTTTGTACTATAATTCCGGCAACGCTGCAAAAACTTGTTAAATAGTGAACTATACAGGGTAGAGGTTCCACAAATCCAAATACGAAATGTGTTTGTACATTATGGGTGGGTGTACCACGAAAGTATGCTTTTTCTAGGCAATTTTCTATGAACTCATCAACAGAAAACCGACAAATAAAGAGCCGTGCATTGCCTGGGTCATAGCAACCTCACCAACCAGTGCCTGTGTGTGTCTGCTGTTGTGTGCGTGTGCGTGTGCGTGTGCGCGCGATGATGGGCCATTTACAAGTAGCCACAGGTCAGGTTTTATCCCCGTTCGTTTCGGGGGTTCACTTCAAACAACGCCTGACCCTTCCCACCCCTCTCTCATTCACACAGGGATGCTAACTTTACGAGTGGTGCAGCACATAATCCCCGGTCTGCCATGTCCTCTCCACAGCCAGCGACGGACGACGGATGTGTTGTGCTAACGAGACATTTATGGGTCCTGTTGATGCGGGGGCATTACCATTGATAAGTTGAGACTTGGATGAATTTACTTTCTTATGGCGCATTTCCACTGCAGGGTGCGGAACGGATCGGATCGCAAAGGTGCGGGTCGGGTCGCGTTTCCACCGCCAAAAGTGGGCGTGACCCGGACTTTGCCGTACCCGTTCCGGCCCCATTCTCGGGACTCCTCCGTTGCGGTACCCAAAACGAGACCAGACGCCTGAAAGGGTCCCGTGAAATTCTAGCTACACCCCCCCTCCGTTGATTGGTCGACAGAATCGTCACTTCCGGGTGACGCGGGGATAAAAACAAACAAACAGTAGCCTCGAGGTATTATTCTTTACAATTAATATGTCGCGTAAAAAGCTTGCTTGGGCGAACAAGGAGGTGGAGACGTTCGTCTGCATTCTTGGGGAGGAAGACGTTGTTTACGATGTTTACGTAGCTGCCGCGGCGATCGACATCCGGCCTACCACAAAGGGTACTGTCGGCAGTGGAAACGCGACCTCGGAACTGAGCTGGGCTATACCGCCCCCTCCCTACCGCACCTTTGCGATCCGATCCGTTCCGCACCCTGCAGTGGAAACGCGGCATTATTGATCTGGACAATGCCTCAAGAGTGGAGCCATTACAGGCTTAAGGAGAGGCAGCAGAATAAAATCAATAAATATAATTAGAATAATAGACGGTCACTGTACTACATTTTAGCGACTCTTTGACCTGCGGCGACTCAAAAGTGTTACGATGACTGCCCCACGTTCACCCCTTCATAGACAGATTAATGCACACAATCATATGTGGCGAGCTCATTGGGAGCATTGGGGGATAGGTGCCTTGCCCAGGGACACCTCAACACCGAGTGACGAGGAGCCTGGGATCGTACCACCGAAAAATAGTACTTTGCATTGTGTAGTGTGTTATCCAAGCTATCTTTGTTGCATACGGGAAACGGTTCAACCTAGCGATTGTTAGTGCTTGGCACTTGGTTCTATGAACATCCTTACTGTACCAACAGCGATATATTGTCGTTTAATTTTCTGCTGACAAATGTACTTATTGTAAGTCGCTTTGGATGAAAGCGTCTGCTAAATGCCCTCAATGTAAATGTAACCAGCAGCCGATAACCAACCAAAAAGAAAATAATACACCTCGACTGCTATATTCGATACTTGTTCAGCACGCTCCTGGAATCAGAGTTCAGCCTATAACCTATTCCTCACGACAATGCAATTAAATGAGAGGTTTACTCTTTGGAAGGCTGTGTTGTGGTGGATGAGGGGGGGGGGGGCACCATAACTCACCTTCAGGCTCCTGGAGGTAACTCAGGGGTCCGCTGCTCCCCAGAAGCTCACACTTGGCTTTTTCCTCTGCCTGCGAGTTCATAAAACCATGCACCGCAATCAAAATATGATTTATGACCAGAGATGCAGCACAGCAAAGCCGTTTAAAGTTAAAAAGATAAGTTAAGAAGAAAAAGATCTCGGGATCGGTTGCTGGAGTGTTCTTAAGCTTTGGCGCGATTCCGACCGAAACTGTAGAGAAGGATTCATCCTTTAGAAAAGACATCTATCGTTGTTGTTTTATTTCTATTTTCTGTCCTCTGTGTGATTGTCTAGCGTTGCAAGTGCTTCAAGTACTGCGGCTGTCAAAACAACAAGCTTAGGTCTCCCAGGGAGGAGAGAGAAAGCAGGAGGACCAGAGCCATGTTTTTAATTAACAGACAGGTCTCACCTTCCTCCAAGATGCCCCAAACCAAACTAAATTAGACCGCGTTTGAAGGAAACATACATTTATTTTTTTGGTACTTTCCAAAGGCTTTGAGCGACACATTCTTGAAGTGAAGAATAATGCTCGTAGTCCTCTCATATTTGATTGATCATGCACACGTAAACACAAAGAAAGATAATCAGTCCCGCACCGAGTAACTATATGCATTAGAGTACGAACTCCCGGTCGGAGTTCACGCAAAAGCAATTCCGCACCACAAAAGCTTTTCGTCATGAAACACGCGCTGATCTCCAACCATTGTTTCAACGAGGCACCAAACACAATTATGCAAACGACCTAGCTTTAACTCCTTTATAAACCTCCCCGTCAACATCATTTTCCTCTCCTTGTTACTCACAATCGGTATTTAAATTCACAGACGCCGTCGTGCCTGGCTATCTGAAGTACCCCCCCCCCCCCCCCCCAGCGGAGCTCAGACCAGGAGGTGTAATGGAGTGAAATGTGCGAGCGTTCGATAGCGGCCGAGCGGATTACAGCCCGTGTGCACCCCCCCCCTACCTCGCTGCTCCTCTCCATGGCCTCGCTGGCGGGACGGCCTCCGCGGCAGATCTCCTCCTCGCTGGGCGTCCTCTTTTCTAGGGAGAGGACGAGATAATAAAAGAGAGACAGGGCTTAAAAAATTAGGAGGGGGGGGGGGGGGGGGGAAACAAAAGTCCATCCCTTTATAATGCGAGTCATAACTCAATCGGAGCCTTTTAATTAATGCTGGATTCCAACGGGGCTGGCGAAGACGGGGATTAAAGTAATAGTATGTAAAACGGCAGAAGATACCGGTCGTTTTTGCACATTTTGTCGAGAAATATCACGAGAGACGACACGTTTGAGGTCTCGTTCTCCGTCGTTGGTCGGTGTGATGGAGGCGAGGGCGTGGGTGGATCGTACGTGACGCCACGCCGGAGCGACGGCGTACGCAGTTCGTTGGCGTGCGGCTCGCCGAGGCGACAAGGTGACCTCGTTTGCATCCCGCAGGTGGAATCGTAAACAGCGGCCCACCTGGGGGAAATATCGGTCGGCCGAGAAACATGAATCCCCGCACGAACGGAGTTGAACAGACAAAGGTAGGTTGAGAAGAAAAATGCAGAGAGAAGACGGTTCAAGGAAGAAAGCGGTTGGAAGTTGTTTGAGTTAAAGAAGAAATCCAATCAGAAAAAAGAAACAAAAAAGAAGGAAGATCGGCTCGGGAGGAAGAGGTGAAACAAACTGAAAGGAGCACCTGCCATCATTGGTTAGTTCAGATCCCAGGACGAGAACGAGCAGAAGGAGGAGGAGAAGGCGGTGGTGCCGGTGGTGCCGGCGTTGCCCGGAGACTTCCGAAGTTCTTACCTTCGTCGACCACAGAGGCACCAAAGGTCACGTCGCCGCGGCGACGCTCGCCGCCCGAAGTCGCTCCGCACGCGCGAGCACGCGAGCGCCGCGCCCCGCGGGAAGGGGCCGTGGCGTCCGTCGTCGAACCCCGCCCCCGGAAGGGCCCGGGCCACGCCAGGGGCCCCAACGACCCCAGGGGCCCGACGCCCGCGTCCAAAGAGGTGCTGCCCCCGTCGCGGTTCAGGGACGAGGGGAGCCGCGGCGGCGGCGCGCGGCAGCGAGCTCCGATGCACTTCGGACAGCTCTCATAAAGGACGGCGGACTCCCGGCGAGACGCGGCCGTCGGGGGCGGGGCTCCGAGCCACGAGGTGCGGACGGGTTCCCGCCCGGGCCCCGGTGCCAGCACGGAGCTCATGGACATGTAGAGGCCCGGAGCGCCGGTCCTGTCCCGGGACAGGCGGCGGGTTCGGCTGTCGGAGTCGGAGAGCCCCATGAGGTCGGCCAAGAGGCTGGCTAGTTTTTCCCGCCCTTTCTTGGGAAGAATCGTCGGCCTCTTCTCCTCCGATGCCGCCGCCGCCGCCGCGACCCCTCCTTTGCCGGGGGGGTCTTCGGAGATGTTGACCGTCTGGGACGTCCCGTTGGGCTCTCCGGGCGGGCCGGACGGACACACGGGGGTCTCCAGTCCTTGATCTGCTGGGTGTGGAAACGTGATGTCCCCGGGGGCACTGACCCATGAGGCGGCTTCACGCCGGTGCTACGATCGAGGGCTGGGAGGTGCTCAGTCGGGGAACGCAAATAGGCGACACTTACACGTTCACATTTGGACGCACAAAACACACGCATTCGTCTCGATGGCGGCGTGTGTGTCGCTGGAAATATCAGCGCATTCCGATATTTTTTAATCGTTATAAATGTATCATACAAGACTTTATAAGTCTTGTACAAAGTTTTGGAGGATGTATAATCCATACAGAATTATAATTACATGTATCCTCCAACTTCTCCCAGGGAAAATATTGTCTGTCCATACTTGAATGATATAGGATATTAAAGATCATGAATATGACCGTAACAGTTACTTACCTGTGATGGCTGCTATCCCAGGAGCACTGCCAATGCTGTACGGTGGCCACTGTGGGACAATAAGGAGAGAGGTATTGTCAAAACGGTTGTGTCAAAAGATGAAAACAGTTTAAATTTTGTGCCCATCATCATCAATTTGTCAATCAGGGACAATCATTGTTTTTACTACAGCGCCAATAGACTGACGGGTAGCTCTGGTAAACTGTGGATTAAGACAGTTAGATGAAGAATTAAAGTGTGGAAAATACTTTAAATCAGTTAAACGTTTGCCTGCCCTCCTCAGTAAATGCACCACCAGTAGGTGGAGCTCTTAGTTTGGAATATCTGGAAGACGAAGGACTCACAGGAGTTCAGAACTTTACCTCAGGTTTTCTTTGAAACAAAGTAAAGTTTCAAGATTTAAAAACTTAACATCTGATTTCAGAAACAGGCAGCTTTTCAAGTGAGTACATTTAGATTCACGCCTGGGGGGTCCTGTCTGTGACAGACATTTTGCAACAACACCACCGATAAAGAAACACAAAACTACAGTAGCACCAACTTTTGCCGTGGTGACGATACAGGGAAAACAGAGGAGATTCTCCACTCTCAGCAACAGGGACCCTACCAAAATCTTCAGATAATGATACGAAACAGGATTCAATCTTTCCTACAAATTCCATCACAACAACATACCAGCAGAACAAACTGAACAGCCAATGCTGAGACAGAGAGCCAGTGCCATCCCTGCCTGGTCGTGCTAATGCGGATTGGTGAACGTGTGCTCGGATTCAGACAGATGGACTGTGGGATTCAGAGTTCTTCTGCTACAACAAAGTGTGTGGAAATGCCGCGCACACACACACACACACACACACACACACACGCACACACACACGGAACAGCTGACGCCAACACGATAAGGTCTGTTCACACAGGTTTTGTATAACGATGAGTTATACTTTGAGCAAAGACTACTTCTTTTTTTTTATAGCAGGATTAGCCAGGATTGGCCTGCAACACAGAAGAGTTTTATTTCAGCTTAGAGGCACAGAAATGATAAGCTACACTCACAAACCACTCTTTTGATTTCAACTCATTTGTGTCGACTATGGCCATCACTTTTTCTTATTAATATCTTTAGAAAATGTATATCACCATCGCCTTAATAAAACAGATGCACTGCTTTTGAATCCCTTGGTTGTTTAGGGAGTGCTTCGTGTCACGTCCGGTCACTTCCTGTCCAGCCCTGACCCCATCCAAGTTTCATGCAGTCTGACTGCGTTACAGCAGAACTTCCGGGTGGGAGAAACAGACGCCGAAAGGGGCGGAGCAACGCCTTATTTCGGGTCGTGCTACGAAGATCCCTCCAGAAGAGAATCTCATTTGCCCGAGTGGTTGAAGCTTTCAGAAGCAGATTTTAATAAGTGTGTTTCCACAGCACGGTTTTCGATTCGAAACCTTTTCCCACCTTTGCAGACAAGATCATCAGCGCTGACGAGTTTGTGTTTGCCCCGCCCACAGCGAAACGATTGGTCGAAAACAAACGCGAAGCGAAAGAACGTGAAACACCCGGTTTGCCCGGCTTAAAGCTCATCTGCCGCGAGACTACAGACGATCAATCTAAATCCGGACTTGAGAGACGATCCCTTACGTAACGTCCACAGAGATCCTTCCGCCTCCGTTCTCGGCAGGCAGGAAGAGAAATAAATCCCTCTGGTGGAGTGAGTTGTGGGCGGAGGGCCCATCACTCCAGTAAACACACAGCGCACCGCCTGCAGTGGTAGGAGTGATAAGGTGACGGAGGAAATAGGGGTGATCGATTTCAACCCTAATGTCGACTGAACGCAAACGAATTGGCCCAACGAAAAACCAAAACAACACAACACCCACAACCACAGAGACAATCTGGAAAGACAGACTGATGAACAAACCAAAGATGATAGAAATTGGACTCGTCGGAGACTGCCAACGTAATTGATCGCTGCCTCATCAATTCAGACCCAATTACCGTGGAAACCGCGGGAAAACATAATCTGGTGGAGTGACGGCTAAACTAAGCCAGACGCGGACTACCTTAGACGCGGACTACCTCAGCCAGACGCGGACTACCTTAGACCCCCCGCAGGTGGGGCAGACGGAGCAGCCCGTCATGGAGGTGTAGCTCCGGGAGGAGTCCGCCACAACGCTACCCCTGCTGTCTCCTGATTGGACGAGGGCTTGGACGTGACCCGGATGAGGCGGCGGCGGCGGCGGCGGCGTTGGCGGTGGCGACAGGCTTCCCGTGACTCCGCCCTCCGCCTCGCTCTCCTCTGATTGGAGGGGAGGTGGCTCGGCGCCGGGGGCGGCGGCGAGGGGGCGGGGCTGATCATCGTCTCTGGCCACGCTCCGGGGCGTGTCGTACAGGTGCCCGTGGGCGGGGCCGCAGGTGCAGGGGCCCGGCGGGGGGCCGGGGGCGGACTCCTCCCCGGGAACGCCGTCCAGGCTGCCGGTGTAGGAGGAGAAGCTGCCGGAGTAGGAGGAGTGGCTCCCCGTGGTGGCGATGCCGCTGTCGGAGGAGCGCTGGCGTCCGATCTCCTGGAGCGGGCGGGGGGGCTTGGCGAGGGGGCGGGCCCCTCCTCCTCCTCCTCCTCCTCCTCCACCACCTCCCCCCCCACCATGACCGATCGACAGCCTCTCCGCGCTCGGGATCGACAGCCGGGCGAACCCGACGGGGCCGGCGGCGGCGGTGATGTCAGAGGTTCCCGGGGCGGGGCCGGGCTCGGCCCACACCGTCAGACGGCTGCCCACGCTGCCGTCCGAGCGGCTGGTGTCCGAGGTGTCCGAGGAGCCCGACAGACTGCGGTCGTCGCCGGCGGCGCCCGGGGTGTACACGGACAGGGCTGCGGCGACAGAGAGGGGGGGGGGGGGGGGGACACGGAATGAGAAGCGAAACCCGGAACTGAGGGAGAAGCGCGACCGGCGGAACTTAATGAAGATGCATCTGTGTTACAGAGATGAGGGGTACGGACGCTGATTGGCTGTTTATTATCACGCCAGCTTTAGCAGAGGATCCCCCCCCCCCCCCCACCACCCAGTAAACACCATCAATCAGGCGAGCATCAGCTATGTCAAATCTGCAAACTTAATTAGAGGACTAACCACGCCATGATTAAAGACAGCATGCATCATTTCATAAGAAGTCATGTCTGTGCAAATTAAAGCCCCACACACACACACACACACACACACACACACACACACACACACACACACACACACACACACACACACACACACACACACACACACACACACACACACACACACACACACTAGAGCATGATATAATAATTACGATCTGGACAGCACTGCGACCTAAGTGCTAAGTTTGAAGCGGTCCTTCGCCAACTGAACAATTGATAGATATTCTACAAAGGGGGGGATGCAGGGGGGGGGGGTCTCACCGTTACTATAGCGATGGGAGAGCAGGCTGAGCCTCCTCTCCAGGTCCTGGTCCTCCCGGGTCACCTGCTCCTCCGACTGGAGGGGCACCGGGGGGCCGCCGCTGGGGTCTGGGGACGGACGCACAGGGCCACAGCGTTACCATCACACGAGCACCGCATCGCCTCAATACAGCCGTAACATCACTGTAACATCGCCTCAATACAGCCGTAACATCACCTCAACACAACCGTAACGTCGCCTCAATACAGCCGTAACATCACCGTAACGTCGCCTCAATACAACCGTAACATCACCGTAACATCGCCTCAATACAACCGTAACATCACCGTAACATCGCCTCAATACAACCGTAACATCACCGTAACATCGCCTCAATACAACCGTAACATCACCGTAACATCGCCTCAATACAGCCGTAGTATCGCCTCAATACAACCTTAACATCACCTCAACACAACCGTAACATCGCCTCAACACAACCGTAACATCACCTCAATACAACCGTAACATCGCCTCAACACAGCCGTAACATCACCTCAACACAGCCGTAACGTCGCCTCAACACAACCGTAACATCACCTCAACACAGCCGTAACGTCGCCTCAATACAACCGTAACATCGCCTCAATACAACCGTAACATCACCTCAACACAGCCGTAACATCACCGTAACATCACCTCAATACAACCGTAACATCGCCTCAACACAGCCGTAACGCCGCCTCAATACAACCGTAACATCGCCTCAACACAACCGTAACATCACCTCAACACAGCCGTAACGTCGCCTCAATACAACCGTAACATCACCTCAACACAACCGTAACATCGCCTCAGGTTTCTTAGGGCAATGTACTCTCACTTCTGTGTACATTATGCGTCTAAACAGAAGCCTGTGTGCGTGTGCCTGCGTGCGTGTGCGTGTGCTCGGTGCATACGACAGACCTCTGGGGGTCTGCTGGCGGGACGTCCCGGTGTTTGTGCTACAGTGTTTATTAATAGTGCCCCCCCCCCAAACCTCATGGTAGGGGGGCTACCACTGGCGGCTTTAAATCCCTGGGAAAGGGGTGAGGATCTGAGTGAGTGAGGGGGTGAGTGAGGGGGTGAGGGGGTGAGTGAGGGGGTGAGTGAGGGGGTGAGTGAGGGGGTGAGGGGGTGAGTGAGGGGGTGAGGATCTGAGTGAGTGAGGGGGTGAGTGAGGGATGAATGTCCCAAGGTCAACCCATACATCTAGGAGGTACCTTTTCATAATCCATAACCCCCCCGCCCCCATTACCCAGCATGCATTGTGGATGAGGAGGGGGTATGTCGATTGTTGTGATCAGAATTAACTCAAGGAGGAAGAATCCCAAGTAATTAATCCACACACACACACACACACACACACACACACACACACACACACACACACACACACACACACACACACACACACACACACACACACACACACACACACACACACACACACACACACACACACACACACACGGGGGGGGGGGGGGGGAGCTGGTGAAATCCTGTGGATGAGGTTACAGTACAGACATGCCAGGGATGATCAGAGGCTTGTATGCCGCGGCCTGTGTAATCTAGGACCCCCCCCCCCCCCTCCACCCCCACCATCCACCCAGCGCTATTTATTCATTTTTACTACGCAGAGCAATTACAGCAGGAGTTATGAGCCCCCGTCACCCGGGCGGAGAGGAAACCGCTTTGTCTGGGAGACACCAGGGGTAAAACCAGCTGGAATAACTTCCAGACGCGGCGATATCCTACCGGTGCGCGGCAGAGTCTCCCCGGAGTCTACCGCCAGCTCTGGGCCGCCGCCGCCACAGTGAATTATGAACATCATAATTAGGGGCCGAGGGGCCAATCCCTGGGGAGTGGTTCTGTTGGCAGCCGGGGGACCTCTCTGTAGCGCAGCAGTGTTCCGCCGATGTGTTACCGCAGATGTTACCGGGGGTCCGGGGAAGACCACCAGGGAACATAACCCGTGGGATTTCAACTCGTAAAAAGGTTATCGCGATATATTATCTGCAAGTGTTATAAATCAATGTGGGCAGATGTTACGGAAAAAACTCCTTCTGACTAGCATTCCCCCTCTTTCTGCCTCTTCCTTTTCTTCTTCCTCGTCATCATCATCATCATCATCCTGCCAAGACCGTTTTCGACTACATTCCTGACTTTATTGAATCTAGTTTCTTTGCAACACTGGCATGCAAGAAGTGTGCTCAGCCCGTCCTTCAGAAGAGAACACGGTGTTCTGCTGAGCGGCCGCGAGACTAAAAGCAGAGCCAGCGAGGCGCTCTCTGAAGAGGTAGCCTGTATATGCTCTAGTTTTTAAAGATAATTTGATTATGTTTAACAGCTGCCAGTGATCCCTCCACTGCCCACATCCACAGGGATAAATATAGTAGAGAGAGTGTTTTTATGTTAATGCCGCCCACATTCCATTCATTTGGAATGGTTTAAAAATGGCCACAGATTAGCAAAGAGAGAGAGAGAGTTGAGCCGTTATGGGGACCCCATTGACCCCCAATTGGACGTGGACGCACATCTGCAGGTTAGCCTTGGATCACACACACACACACACACACACACACACACACACACACACACACACACACACACACACACACACACACACACACACACACACACACACACACACACACACACACACACACACACACACACACACAAAAAGGCCTTCAAATGATTCTAGGGCTGCTGGTTCCTCTGTAAACTACCCCTCAGTTCAGTCACATTAAGCAGAGCACAGGTGTGTCGCATCAACACTTAACGAGCAGGTGACCCGGGAACCCCATCAGCCAATCAGCCAATCAGAGGTGACGCAGTAGCAGGTGTTTAACCTGCAGAGGGCTGTCGACTAATGTTAACCAATGAGCTGCCGCGGTGGGGGTCTAGCTCTCCTAGATGCTCCGTGTCTATCCTCTATATCCCCCGAGTCTCGTTGTGACGCCTTGCCCGTGGGTTCTACTGACCCGGCAGCACCGGGCGGAGTCCGAAGGGGCTGCGGTTGGGCGAGACGCCGCGGACGATGCAGTCGAACAGGAAGCTGATGTGCTCGCCCTCCGTCGACGCCAGGAAGAAGACACCGGCCCCTGGGGAGAGAAGAAGAAGAAGAAGAGCTCTCGTTAGTAGGTTTGACGTTTTCTACATTAAAGTGTGTCAGGGACATCTCTGCGTTGTCTTTTTTGTCCTCTAAATAATTGACTGAATTGTTCGGAGAACTGTCCTGTTGTGAGACACATGTCAAAGACAGACGATTAGACAATCAGATACTCAGTTATAAAATCGGTAAAGTACGTGCAACAGTACAACGACAGTCGTCCAATCTCAAAAACATTAAAAGATATCACATTTCCTTCTTGCCACAGTATGGTTGTTTCAATGTTAACGTAAAGGAGAATGGAAAGGGTATGCGACGTGGACGGGTACAACATATGAAAACAGCCCCAAGTTTGCCTGCCAGTCATCCATTTCATCTCCTCATCGATGAAGGCCTGGTTCCGTCCAACGCCGTGTTTCGTCTGTTACGTACCGTGTGACAGTGGGAATTTTTTTTCCGTAAGAAACATTAACGGGCAAGGAGCAAGGTGGCAAGGTCCCCAAACCTTAAACCGCACCCCTGATTTACGGCCCGCATGACGCATTCAGCCTCAATCTAACAAGTGAACAAAAGGGTGGCAAACACTTTGAGGGTCAGGGGGTTGTACAACCTAGTGACCCCAGTCTAGGCCTGTCACTTGAAAGCAAGACACCGCCACCAAGAGAGCCACCCTTTGGTCCCCCTCTTGCAAAGACCACCCACATCCCACTGTAGTTCGCTCAGAAAACAGACAAGGCGGATGACATCATGTCTGTTTCTGTTTGTTATTTCTTTTAAAGAGAACCACCTTAAAAGGGGTCGCGTTTTTCTCTCCAAAGAAAAGCCAGGATTAAGTCAATGCTCGGAAATGTTGTTTTCAACAACTAGCTTTTAGTTTGTTAACTTTTTAGTTTAAGAGGTTGAAGAGGACTCTGAGCTTTCATGGCGTCGACAGCTGCCTGTTGGGAGTCGACCCGCTCTTGAACCAGAGTGGAAGCATTAGGCCGAATGAAACAACAGTGAGCAACGAGTGTGAGGACGTCAACGACATCGTGTAGAGGGGGACACACACACACACACACACACACACACACACACACACACACACACACACACACACACACACACACACACACACACACACACACACACACACACACACACACACACACACACACTTTGATATTAATAATTTGTAGGCAATAAGGAATCCCAGAGCAAGTCCTAATCTTTACATTCTCAAGATTTTTTTCCAATGGAAACATTTGTTCACAGGGTCAACTCCAACCCTGACCGTAGAGCTCTCTCCAGAGCCTTTCCCTCAAGCCCTCTTCTAGGGCGTGTGGGTCTGGTAGTAAGGCTCTGCCTCCCACAGAAGCTGTTTAGTGTCCGGGTTCGGGTTCGGGCCGGCCTGAGGAGGATCAAATGTACCGACACCGGGAATTCACACCCTTCAAGGAGCACGGCGGACGGGCCTGGCTCGCGGCCCGCCACACGTCCGTGCGCTCGCCGCCACCGTGACACGGGGCCCACGGGCCGCGGGCGACCTTCTGCGTATTAAGGTCAAAGGGGGTCAAAGGGGGGGGGGGGGCCGCGCATTCTTCGGGGTCGGGTGTCTCGAGGGCGGAGTAGGAGGTGGGGGGGGGGGGGGGGGGGGCTGGCGTGGGGCGCGGACGCTCCGAGCGCCTCAGGTGTAGACGGCCACTTGGCCCGGCCCCCCCCGGTCCCACACACAGGGTAATGATTTAATGTCTTGATTAGAGATGGACCCCCCGTGCTACAGCCCCATTGGGCTCCCATGCAGCTGAGAGAGACATCTATTCTGTGGGACAGCGTCTACATTCCGGACCCCTTTGGCAGCCCGGAGACGCACACTCTGCGGAGGGATGCGAGTTGGCGAGACATTCCCGAGACACCTCCTGTTTGAGTTTTTTTTTTTTTTTTTTTTTAAAACGTATCGAGAGATTTCTGTCAAATCGGTTCCCATCTCGGTCACTTCTCCACTAAGCCTGAGGAAGCGTAGGACGACATCAGGAACACAGCGAGACAACATAGTGTCGAAGATTTCTGTTGAATAGCTTCATACGCCCGGGTCCCTGCTCCACTAAGCTTGAGAAAGAATAAGATGACGTCTCACGAAGACAGAGTCGACCTTAAACGCAACTGACAGCTCCGTCTCTCCCCCCTCCTTCAATGCGGCTCCATTGAGCAACTTCTCAGAGGGCACACACACGCACACGCACACACACACACACACCTCTCTTCAACCAATCGATGGTCCATTAAAAAGGCCACATGCTTGAGGCAAAACCAACTCGATTCGCACTTCAATCCTGTGCTCTGAATACCGGAAGTACCCCATTGATCACGATCACACCACACACCGATGATGCAATGGTGCATAAATATTGATTAAACCACTAAGATGTCTGGCTTTAGTTACATTACATTATATTCATTAAGCTGACGCTTGTGGCCAAAAGTGACTTCGAATAACTGCATTCAACCATGAAGCTGCAACTCAGAAATGTCAATAATGCTGCAAGCACATACAATTCATCAACAAAGCTAAATTGCAAAATATGATATTGTTTTACTTTTAGGTGCTGAATTTTAGACACAAGAACTAGATGGTTATCAGTCCTGCTCATTTCTCCCGAGTCACATGCAAAGTTAACGGTGACTCACTTCCGCCATGCTCCCACATGCCATTTTTACTAACACACACGTGTCCGCGTGATGAAACCGCCTTCGTCAACGCAGTTTTTTTTCTGAAGAGTGCCTACAAGCTTCACTGAATCAGCATAACCACTTCATTAGACAAAAGCTATTTCGGAGTGTTCCTCTTTCACTCAGTGCAGCACATTACTCATGACACTCATCGCCTTTAGACAAGCGTTGGAAGTCTGAAAAGATCTTTATTCACTGGCTGTCTTGTTGTGGAGGACCTCCCCTAATAGACAGGAAGAGGAAGATTGGACCCAAGATGTTCTCATTCATTCATTCATTCATCACGCTGTATTGCTGGACCACGTCTTAATCCATTCATCCATCTTATACTTGATCACTTAAAAGGAGCATTAGGTACGACTTAGAGGACATCCCGTAAAAAAAAGAAAGATTTGAAAATACAAAAGGCCTCTGGCCTAAGCCTCTCCCACCAAACGATGCCCAATCGTGCATGAGGCGGTCGGCGGGAGGGGGCGGAGAGAGGCAACCACCTTGACTTTGTGAGGAACTTTGCTGAATGGTAGCGGGAAAAACTGTCCCTGACCGTTTTTTTTGCAGAACATTGGATTGCAGAAAGCTGCTGGAATGTTTAGAGTAATTTGATGATCGACCTTGATTTCATAGAAATAGTGCCTGCTGTTCCTTTGGGTACGTTATTTTTCAGGGATGGATTGCTGTCAGCAAAGTTGCACCACACTCGTCCAGCTGACACACACACCCTAGCAGCTGGGGTTGAACTGGTTGATTGCATGTGTGGACTAAATTGCTCAGGTTCGAATCAATATACACAGTAATACAAAATCTCCGGCTTGGATCACGGAAACAGTGCGCTTACCATAATCGACTCCTTAAACAATACACACGCACTACTGAACAGTCTAATTAGTTGTATGGCCGAATGTGGCTGCAGTGTGTGAGTGTAATCCACACTGAAGTGTTTATGAAGTTCTATTTATTTGTTCGGTTCATGGTTCAGAAACGTCCTGTACCGCGCGCCTATTCTCTGTGATGCACTTCCAACCTTTGAAGTGAAATGTTTCACGGGGAGCCATCTGCCCGCAACAAATTGTATTTTTTTTAACGGCGCTGAATGGAAAGGGCCAAAGTCAAAAAACGCTGCCAAGGCAATTTAGAAAAAAATGTGAAACAGAAAAACACGGAGCAGAAAGGTGAATTGACTCACAATAACCGCAGCGCGTTCCGCCCTCGAACACAAAGCCGGTTGGAACCGGCCCATATCTCCGCAGGTCCGGAAGGTTCCAATGGCCCACGATAACGGGGGGGTTGTCCCTGGCGAGCGCCAGAAGGTTGTTGCATATGTGGAGCGTGGCGGCTCCCCCCTCCAACTTGGTCCCTGGTAAAACTCCAACGTTAAACCGGTGAACTGTGGGAGCGGGCAGAACAACGACGGGAGTGAGTCAACAAAAACAAACTAAAGAAAAAAAGAAAAAAAAGTAAAACAACTCCCCCGATCGTCTATTATTTTGTATTGAACAATAAAAGAATGAAAACGAACAGAGATAACAACCGTTGAAGTGACTTGCAGTTCTTTTGTTTTTTCCCCCCAATAACAATGATTTCATCTGTGAGATCACAACGGGAGTATGGCTTTTATTTAGTGCAGCAGTAAAAGACCCGACGAGCAGGATGCAGTGGATGTGGTCACTACTCTGGGCTCAGATCTCCAGGCCAAAGCAATTGATAAAAGACTCATAAATATTGACTGACTAACTCAGTCAATATTGTTGCCTATTTTGAAAGTTAACCGTGCCAAGGAGGGTTGGAATAAAAGGACTGTGTCTGATGTGCATATTAAGTGCGTGCGTGCGTGCATGTGTGTGTGTGTGATAGACGGGGGATGTGATGAGATTGATGTGGGTGCTGTAGTCAGTGATACATTTTATCACTGCCTGGCCTGATTGAAACTCATTAAAACTCTAACAGCATGAGGTGGCAAAATCATCCTTTTCCACAATGCCATTTTAAAAACATGCAAAACACACTCCTCACCATCAATGCAGTTTACACAACACCAACACACATTTCTTTAAACATGCACACACGCACGCAGAAACACACACAGAGTGGTACACAGACATGAACGCATGCAATCAGGCATTATTTGAGCATTGGAAGCACTGGTTGTACTGGTGTTGTGTGGTCCGCCTTTAGCTAGCATCTCAAAACGGTCCAAAAGCGACTCAGTCTAAACACATCGAGATTATTTAGGGGGACAGCACCCAGAATCCCCCAAAAAACAGCCGTTTGTGTTTACACTTCGGTAACGGAAGTGAAAAGGAAATCCCCCACTCCAACAAATTGGTGCACACCGAAACAGAGATAATCTGTGATTTGGTTGTGAGGATTATGATACTACATTTTGCTTTCTAAAGTATTAGGCCGTGGAAGGATTACACTGTTCAAGTCCCTCAAAGTTATCAGGGTGTTTTATATTTATGTTTGTCTCGAAGGGGGAATGGGAGAAATGAACCAAAACAAAAAAAAACTCCCAAAATAAATTACAACCAGAAAGAAAAAGATGAATGTCTCCGAGCTGCTGGGGAGGCCAGCGTGTACGTCCACCGGAAAGTGGAGGTTCCGTGGGCAGTGTTTGATTGTGTTTAAACAACGGTGCGTGTGGGAACAGATGCGTCACAAGCTGGGACTCACACCTCTCCCCTCCCCTCCTCACCTTCTCCCAGGCTGTAGCGGACGCGGACCTCCCAGGCCAGGAGGGTGTCCTTGCTGTCGAAGCCCAACACGGCGGCCTGTGTGAGGCAGAGCACGGCCAGGGTGAAGGGGGCCCCCTCCAGGCCCTGCCCGCTGACCTCCAGGCCACAGATGTCCTCCAGGGTGATGCTGGCCCGCTCCCTGTGGCCCTGGGCCTTCTCGCTCTTGTCCTTGAACACCAGCAGTACCAGGCAGTCTGGTGGTGGTGGGGGAGAGGGAGACCGAGAGATATAGACAAAGACCAGAGAGAAACACACACACACAGAGAGAGAAACACACACACAGAGAGAGAGAGAGAGAGAGAGAGAGAGAGAGAGAGAGAGAGAGAGAGAGAGAGAGAGAGAGAGAGAGAGAGAGAGAGAGAGAGAGAGAGAGAGAGAGAGAGAGAGAGAGAGAGAGAGAGAGAGAGAGAATTGTTTATTGTTGTGATAAAAGTTAATACCTTTTGAACTGCTTCTACGATGCAAACCGTTTAATTTCCATGGCGATAAAGCTAGCTTTTCAACACTCAATAATGGATCATTCCAAACCAGGGAGGAAGCCAGCAGTGTGTTTGAGGAGCTCATTCTGCTTGTTGGTTGTGTGTGCAGTGACAATGTGAGACATTATCAAACGGCCAGTGACACTCCTGTCTTGGGTAATTGTTTAAGACGTGAGACAGATGCCCCCCTTGGTCCCCCCCCCCTCCCGTCCCAGGAGTGTCGTTGTCCCCTTTAAACAATTAGTGTCAACTGGAAAAACAAGCTTACGCAAAGTCACACACACAGCTGCTAAAACACTAACAAAGCACCAAACATTTGGATTCTCCCAAACTAAGGCCAACAAGGCAATCCTGCTGAACAGCACGGCCAAAGAGCGAAGACAAAACGCTGGACTAGTGAAACTCAACCCCCCCGGCAGGCGGACTCACGGTTGCATAATCAGAGGACAATGTAAGGCCACATCTGTCACGCGTCCAATATAGTACTGTACAAATATCAATATGTTTAAAAGGAATGTCTTCATTAAGTTCTAAATTTGTTGAGCATTGCTTTTTCAAGGTGTGCCGCACAATTAAAGACGTTGATGCTAAAATCGGCCATTTTTGTTTACCCTTCTTTGTTTTGATTCATTTTCATGTTTTGGTTGAGTATCATGGTTCTCATTCTTTCTTTAGCGATACGAGATCTGTGCATAAGAACCCTGAGTTCATGTGCACACATTTTAATCCAAACAAAGTGGTGCGACAACAATTTATCTGACAGCAACTTTAAAGCGAGTAGTAAAAAAAGATCGTTGATAAATGCTAGGCTATATTGTGTCATTTAATCTACCAATCGATAATAAATCCTGGGCCTGCACCATACAGATTATAAAATCATATTGGAGGTGATGCACCAGCTATAACTCCAGTTATCTTTAACTGGAGACACACTTCCTGCAACACCTTACAACCATTAACTTAACAATTCAATTAACTTAGATGCTTTCAAACCGCTTTTCAACCTCGGGTGAACACAGAAACCCTCGGGCCTCCCAGTCATGCAAAAACAACAACCCTTTCAGGCCATACACAAGTTAATCTCCAGTATGCATGTTTATACTCAACAAGTGTCAGGTTGTGCAAAACGCGATGCGTCGGCCTTTGCTTTGAAGCGCATCGTAGAAGGAGATTAGTTACGCATTACGCGCACACACATTTAACAAGCCTCCGTCTATCCCAAACATTTGAGCGGTGCTTTCTACCCTGGTCGTACCAGGGTCGTGGACGTACCTGCTACAGGCGACGGCTTACGCAGTGCCACCCACCTCGTCTTCCACTGTAAAAGACAAAGAGACACACGCAAACCACAACAACTTTCAGCGTCAATTAACGATCCCTCAATCGCCGTGACACAAGCGGCCAGTATTTGTCAGTCTGAATAAAACACCTTTTTGCCATCTCTGAATCTGACATATCCCTCCACGACAACCGAATCCGTCATCTTCAGTCATGATTCCCAACAGCTGCAGTCGCTGTCCCGTGCCTCCATGAGGGGTCAGTTTCAAAATAGCCTCCCGGGTAGAGGCGCGCCTTCACCCCTTCACACACTTGCAGCCAGGATATATGGCAGCGAGGCTTGTTGACCAGGGAACACAGACTGGCTTGTACGCCCCCCCACCAACCACAACCACCAACAACACCCCCAGCCCCAGCAGCACCAGAACCCCCTCCCTCCCTAATACTTCAAAATAAGTATACACAACTGTAGTGTAGTCGATCGGCCTTGGAGTTACAGTATGTGTCTGTTGTTGTTTTTTTGCACCGTGTTATAATGATTTAATGATCAGGCATTTATCTTTTTCACAGAGGAAAGCCTTCCTGTAAATGAATGATTGTGGGAAACACGCCGATCAAAAAAAAACAGCTCACGTCATCGTGAAAAGACACAACACCATTTTCTCAAGTTAGTTTAGGTTTATTCAGTCGAAACGTTTTCACAGTAAAAAAAAAAGAAAAAAACACAAAACACTAAACACAATTTACATCGAATCCACGATGTAATGACAACCGCGGCAAATACAACAGAAATCAAACAGTAGTATATATACATATATATATATATATATATATATATATATATATATATATATATATACATAGATCAGTTCAGGGGTGGGTGTGCGTGGTCAGGGGACTTGGCGGCGGCGGGGTTTGCGTTTCAGCACCCTGTCGATCCACTCCATGTAGTTGGCCACGCGGGTGTAGACGCCGGGCTTGCCCTGCCTGCAGCCGTGCCCCCAGCTGATGATGCCGTACAGGAAGCTGACGTCCCCTTGGGAGCACGCCAGCGGACCCCCGGAGTCTCCCTGGTTACGATGACACGCGCGCGCGCACACACACACACACACACACACACACACACACACACACACACACACACACACACACACACACACACACACACACACACACACACACACACACACACACAATGAATGGATAACAGACGATATAAACACACAGGCAAACACACACACACACACACACATACATGTACACACAAAAAACACACACACACACACACACACACACACATTAGAAAATGAATGATAGTAGACAATATAAATGAACAGGCAGACATACACACACACATGCCAACTATTCCCAACTATTCATTGTAGAAAGCATAAACAGAAATGCATCCATCTGACACATATTCCTCACTTAAACACGCGCGCACACACACACACACACACACACACACACACACACACACACACGTCATTATGAAATACCCAACGATGAATTCATAGTAGCAATATAAACACACACACGCACACACTTAAAAAGCCCAAACATTAAAAGCAGAACACACACTCACTCACACACATACACACACGCACACACACACACACACACACACACAGACACATAAACACCCACGTCATGACGAAATACCCAACGATGCATTCATAGTAGAAAATATAAACACACACACACACTTAAAAAGCCCAAATATTAGAAGCAGAACACACACACTCACTCACACACACAGACACACGCGCACACACAGACACACACACACCAAACAAACTGCCTGCCAGATCGTTGTGCACGAGTAAGCAGGAACAGGTCATCCATGACTCGGCACTCATTCCCCTCTCGTCATGTTTAAAGAGATAGGGAGAGAGGGGAGGGGGGAGGGGAGAGGGAGGAGAGGGGGGAGGGGGGGGAGAGGGAGGAGAGAGGGGGGAGGGGGGGAGGAGGGGAGGAGAGAGGGGAGGGGGGGGAGAGGGAGGAGAGGGGGGAGAGAGGGGAGAGGGAGGGGTGAGAGGGGAGGGGGGGGGAGGGGTGAGAGGGGAGGGGGGGGAGGAGAGGGGGGAAGAGAGGGGGAAGAGAGGGGAGAGAGGTGAGGGAAGGGAGAGGAGAGGGGGGAGAGAGGGTGAAGAGAGAGGGGAGAGGGGTGAGAGAGGGAAGGGAGAGGGGGAGAGGGGGGAGAGAGGGGAGGAGGGCGGAGGCAGAGAGGGGAGAGGGGGGAGGGAGAGAGGGGAGGAGGGGGGAGGGAGAGAGGGGAGGGAGGGGAAAGGGGGAGAGGGGAGAGGGAGGAGAGGGGTGAGAGAGGGGAGGAGGGGAGAGGGAGAGAGGGGGGAGAGAGGGGAGGAGGGGAGAGGGAGAGAGGGGGAGGGAGGGCAGAGAGGAAGAGGGGGGAGGAGAGAGAAGGGAGAAGAGGGGGAGAGAGGGGAGGAGGGAAGAGTAGGAGAGAGGGAGAGGAGGAGGAGATGGGGGAGAGGGGGAGAGAGGGAGGGGGAGAGAGGGGAGGAGGGGAAAGGGGGAGAGAGTGGAGAGGGGGGCGAGGAGGGGGGAGGGAGGAGAGGGGCGATGGGGATAGGGGGAGGGGGGCGGGGCCTACCTGACAGGCGTCAACGCAATTGCCGTTTCCAGCGCAGAGCATGTTGGAGGTCACATGGTCTCCGTAGACCTCAGGACGGGTGCAGTAGTCCTGAGGCACCAGGGGCACCCTGCCCTCCTGCAGGGTGGAGTACTTTGTCCTCGCTGGGGGAGAGAGAGAGAGAGGGGGGGGGGGGGAGAGAGGGGGAGAGAGGGAGGGGGGGAGAGAGAGAGGGAGCGGGGGAGAGGGGGAGAGAGAGAGGGAGGGGGAGCGGGGGAGAGAGAGAGGGAGAGAGAGAGAGGGAGGGGGAGCGGGGGAGAGAGAGGAGAGGAGGGGGAGAGAGAGAGAGAGAAGGAGCGGGGGGGGGGAGAGAGAGAGGGGGGAGAGAGAGAGGGGGAGAGAGAGGGAGGGGGGGAGAGAGAGGGAGGGGGAGCGGGGGAGAGAGAGAGGGAGAGAGAGAGAGGGAGGGGGAGCGGGGAGAGAGAGAGGGAGAGGGGGAGAGAGAGAGAGAAGGAGCGGGGGGGGGAGAGAGAGAGAGGGGGGAGAGAGAGAGGGGGAGAGAGAGGGAGGGGGGGAGAGAGAGAAGGAGGGAGCGGGAGAGAGAGAGAGAGAGAAGGAGGGAGCGGGAGAGAGAGAGAGAGAGAGAGAGAGAGAGAGAGAGAGAGAGAGAGAGAGAGAGAGAGAGAGAGAGAGAGAGAGAGAGAGAGAGAGACAAGTCAGTGACTGGATGACACAAGGCACCGACTCCCGAGGCGGCCATCTTGGTTCTGGAGGCCTGGACGGGGGGACCTCCAGAACCTGCTCAGCGGGTTCCGTCAGTTATTAGTTGTTTGTTAGTTTGTCAGTTTGTTGTTAGTATTGGCTTTGTCGTCAATATTCTGGAAAGCACTCGTATGCCGTCACATTCCTGTGGTTCAGCTCGAGATGTGTGGGGACTACCGACTTATGATAACAATAAGGAACAGCAATCAAAAACCTTATTTTCCATTGTTGTAAATGTATTTTCGCTACATTCAAGTGGCATATTGATCGGGGCAAAGCTATCGGCTGTCACTGTACATACAGCGATCCATACAGTACACACACATCCTGTTGTGACTGGGGAACAACCCGTCCCCTGCGTACCTTAGTCTTTCATAACCACTCTCAAAATCACTATGTGAATATCAACGTCAAGCTCAACCACCTCATTGAGACAGGCCGTCGCTTCTCACAACTGGACGTCGAAAGTCGAAAGTCGAGGCATGAATTAGTAATGAACCAATCGAATCAAAGCACTGATTGCAGCTCACAGCATCCAAGCACTTCCACCAGGCCGATGCTGTCATCCTTTTGAACCCCAGGAGGTCGCATGTTTTACACCCACACCAAAAGCAGTGAGCTGCGATGTGTTTCCTGTCCGAGTGAGGGTTAGGCTTCCCGGACACCCATAGTATAACGCTACGGTGTGTGGCGCCTTTCATACACAACATCGCTTATTATAACGATCACAACAGTTACACAACGACGGCACGAGATAAATATCACAAAGTTGGTGTTGGTCGTAACCATGGGGATAACACCCCCCCCCAAATCTTTATCAGCGGGCTCACTGGCTCTTTAAAGGTCCCGTATCATACCACCAGGTGTGAGTGTGATTAGCCATTACAAGACGTTTTGAAAATCTGCCCCTTCTGACATCACAAGTGGGCGCGTCTGTGGTATAATATGGTGCCTTTATTACAAACAGCGTGCTGATGCCTTTAGGCCCCCGTGTGTGTGTGTGTGTGTGTGTGTGTGTGTACGTGTGTGTGTGTGTGTGTGTACGTGTGTGTGTGTGTGTGTGTGTGTGCGTGCGTGCGTGCGTGCGTGCGTGCGTGCGTGCGTGCGTGCGTGCGTGCGTGCGTGCGTGCGTGCGTGTGTGCGTGCGTGCGGGCCGTGTACGGTGCAGACGGTGACTCACCCTCCTCCGTGTGGCCCCAGCCGCTGATGGAGCAACAGAACCCGTCCTGGAACTTCATGCCGGGCTCAGGGAGGCAGATGGGCCGGATGAACTGGGACTTCTTCACGCAGACGCCGTTCACCTTCGTCAGCTTCACCAGCACTTCAGGAGCAGAGGAGAGGGAGGGGGGAGACGGTAAATAGAGCGCTAGACGCTACACCCCCCCCCCCCCTACACACACACCCACCAGACTTGGGGACCCCACAGCATTGATTACTCAGTGGGTTGTGTGTGTGTGTGTGTCGTTTGTGTGTGTGTGTCATTTGTATGTGTTTGTTGTCCGCATTTTGTGTTCTTTACGTGGCCATGTGTTTGTGGGTGTGTTTATTTTTTTAACGTTTGCATGTGTGTGTGAGTGTGTATGTGTATGTAAGCGTGCAGGTGTGTATTATGGTGTTTTGGCATTGGCATGTGTATTTGTGTGCATGCGCATTTTGGAATTTTTGCGTGTGTGTGTTCAGTTGTGCCCTGCTGTTCTCTGACACACAGCTGTGCACGCATTCTGTGTGTTCCTCAATGGGGGGGGGGGATCTCCTGTTTATGTGAGTCACTTAAATTGTGGAAAGTGTGTGTGTATGTGTGTGTGCATATTTTCGTGTTTTTATGTGAGTGTGTGTGTGTGTACATATTTATATATTTTTATCTGAGCGTGAGCATGTGTGTATGTGTGCACCTGCACCGTGTGTGTCTGTGTGTGTGTGTGCGTGTGCGTGTACGTGCGTGCACTGTGTGTGACTGTGCACGTGCACCATGCGTGTCTTTTGGCGTACGGTGTGTGTGTGTGTGTGTGTGCGCGCGTGCGCGTGTGTGTGTGTGCGTTGCCCCTTACTGATGTCGTGCAGAGTGGGATTGAAAACGGAGAATTTTTCATGGGGGACGTAGCGGTCCACGCCGAAGGTCCGGCTGTCCGGCCCCGAGACGTTGAAGTTCTGCTGGCCCAGGACCACCCGGATGGTAGATCTCAGGGGGCTGTGGGGGCACACAGCGTCAGCGCACTGAAACCGTCCACACGGTTCACCTCAATTGCAAATTGACACATTTGCAATTTGAGAATAGAATGATTTCGCGAGGGATACTTTCTTTTTATTTTATTTTTTTTGGGGCCCACGACCACCAACCATTGGCCCTTTGGAGGACAACTTTATTTTTATTCAGGCATAGGTTCAAACAGGGAGGGATGCCTTATAAGCGTTGACGTTATTGTTGATCAAACACACCCACGCACAATTTCGCTTTTTACAATCTCACCGTTGATGGCAGTGTGCTGCTGAGCCCATAAGCCAATAAGAGGTTATCAAGTAAATTTGCAAGGAGGGGGCTGCGATTCAGTTGGTTGCAATACTCCGCCCCACCACTAGATGGCACCAAACCCTCCCCGCTGCCCCTTTAACCCGGAAAAAGCGTCTCAATTACAACCAAACATGGTGTCGCGCGTTGGTTCAAGCGTTTAAGCGCCGGCTCACTTGTTCAGGAAGCAGTGGGCCGCCGTCAGCACCCAGCAGGAGGCGATGAGGGTCCCGCCGCAGAAGTCGGTGCGGCCGGAGTAGATGGCGGCCATCCAGGGATGGGCCCCCGGGAGCGCCGAGGACCCCCCGATGATGCGCCCCCGGGCGATCCTCTTCTTGTGGCGCCGGCCGCACGAGGGCGTCTTGAAGGGCCGAGTGGAGATGGTCTGGGTGATTCCGGGGCGATGGTTGGTGAGCACCATCCTGCGAAAGGCTGAGGGGGGGGGGGGGGGGGGGGGGGGGGGGCAGAGGGCAGGTGGGGTTAAAGGTGGTGTAGGTATGATTTGAGAGAGGTGACGTGAGAGACGAGAAGAGAGAGAGCCGATGCTCGCTCCATTCCGGCACGTTTCTCCGCCGTTGAGAAGTGTTGCATTGTGGGATAGACAGGCAAGACGGATTCCCATGAGCTGATTGGTCAGAGACGAGCCAGGTGGGATCTTAATGTAACCTGGCTCACACAGTGGTTTCACTCACTAATAGTCGGCGGATGGCAACGCCAGTTCTAACAAATGACACTCAAACTAAATCTCTTAAATAGTACCTACGGCTACTTTAAAAAATCAAGGACAAAGTCGAACAGTCAAGTTTTCAGACGACTCATCGTGCTCTGATAGGCCCTGACCCGCCGTGCTGAAACGCTCAAATGCCACACTGGACCTCCAACCAGAGGCGTCGTCAGCCCCTTTTTACTGGGGCACGTGCCCCAGTAAAAGTCTCCAGTGCCCCAG
Source organism: Gadus macrocephalus (assembly GCF_031168955.1). Lineage (NCBI taxonomy): Eukaryota > Metazoa > Chordata > Actinopteri > Gadiformes > Gadidae > Gadus > Gadus macrocephalus. The sequence continues at coordinate 3,484,027 of NC_082398.1, forward strand.
TAAAATTCCATTGATCATTATTAAATTCATCTGCAGAAGCGCCGCTCTCGCTATGGAATCGGCAGGATTCATCAAGTGCATCTCCTGCTGCCTCGGGAGTCTTCAGTCGAGCCTGCCTCTTACCAGCCAATCAAAAAACGAAAGGGGCTACATAAAAGCCAATCAGAAAATAGCCCTATTGTATCTGGGTAAGATTTAACGCAACAACCAATGAAAAAAATCTGTTATTTACGGATTCGTCCACGTGACTCTTCTGAAAGTGTGTAAAGTATGACCAAGTGTTTCTTTCTGTTCAATAGTCTAGATAGAACTTTATCAATCCCCTGTAGGAGAAATTTGTTAATAAAACAATAATGCTAAAAAAAATAAGGAATCTCCCACTTCCGGCTTCCATGAAAGAGAACCATACACAATAGCGTTGATGCAAATCTAGCATTAAAGGTTAATTTAAGGAAGTTCTCTCCAGTCACGCTGAAACTAGTTTGCTAGTAGTAGCGCTTTAATTTGCAGTGTAAGAGAATTCTGGGAAATCTGAATGCTGACAAAATTCTCAGAATTCTGACACTGCAATTTATTTGCACGCTACGACTAGTGAACTACTTTTAAAAAAAAAACTCGACACTGCGACCAGGCGACAAATGACTGGTGAGAACCTTCTTAAATGAACCTTTAATGCTGGATTTAATTATCAGAATTCGGATTTTATCCAAGTATTCTGACTTTATTATCAGAATGCTGAATTTTATCTCACAATTCAGAGTTTATTAGCCTATTCGATTTCTGAATTAAAATTCTTGTGATGAATAATCTACATTTGTACAGTCGATGTGCAGCACTTTAATTCCCGTCAACTATGTTTTCTAACACCAGCATTTCCACAACTATGCTCATGTTCGTGACTGCTATACAAAACCATTTATAGTGCATCTATTTTTCTGCTGGGTAGTGATAGTCGCCCTAAATGCAGCTTTAATTTGGGCTCTGATTCTGAATAAATGCCGCTGCTGAACTGTGTGAATAAATAAAGGGAACTGAAATCTAAAGAAGATACGTGGTTTTGATGTACCGTGAATTCCAGCTGAAAGTGGAACATTGCTGCCATCAGGGGAAATTAATGTAACCTAGGCATATTGTAAGTAGCTTTCAATTCCTTGTTTTTTTGTTGATCATGTTTCGTTGGAAACCACGGGAGCTGGAAAAAGCCCAGAGTAACTCATCTCCTTTTTTAACGTTACAACAAATTCACAACTTGTTTGACACAAACAATGACAACTTGATTGCTGTTAAAGAATGTTGCCCACATAATTAGCACCAGTTTTCAATACTGAGCGTCTGTAGCCTGTAGTTTTATAGCACACACACACACACACACACACACACACACACACACACACACACACACACACACACACACACACACACACACACACACACACACACACACACACACACACACACACACACACACACACACACGCGGAAAATGAATAATGAATGAAAAATTGTCTGTCTTCAAAACTTGAGGAAGTTTTAGACAAAAACTTCCTTGACACAAAAAAGGAAATTATGGATATACAGGGTGTTTTTAACATACTGGATCCAACAATGATCCCAACATTGATAATTCAGATCATTGCACTCACAATTCCTGTAAACAGTTGTAGTTGTGAGCGATCTTTCAGTGTGTCGAGAAGGCTCCACACCTGGCTTAGGTCAACCATGGGCAAGGAAGGCTTCACCAACTTTCTCTTTTGTCCATTGAAAAGGAGCAACTATGCAAAGTGAGTCAAAGCCACGTTATTGACCGCTTTGCCACCATGAAGGCGCGGCGATACAGCTTAATAGTGAAAAAATAATCATTTAAAAAGGCTCTATGCAGTAGTGTATGGCCTTATTTAGTTTAATTTAAGAGCTTTGATGGTTCTATAACATTTTCCAGGTTGATTGGTGGCAATGAGCCACCTCACCTTAAGTCAGAAATTCTATTAGTTTTAAACCTTGTTTCTTGCCTTTTTAGTACATGTCGTTCTGGCAAAATTATGCTGTTTCCACACAGCTTCTAAATAAATATAGATGTGTAGACTTCTCCTGATAAAGAGGTGAAGGTCATAAAGAGACTTTTTGTTTATTTGTCAGTTACCTTATTTGTAAATCTTTGAGATGTGTATGTGTTTAAATAAATATAATTGTACGGTACTCATGAATCCATCTTTGCGTCTTTACCTTTACCAGTGCTTTAATATAGCCTACAGTATGACAGTGACAACAATTTTGAAGCTCGTACATACCCTTCTGTATCCATATATTTCATATTGTGCACACGTAAAAAAAAATATGTTGGCAGTTGGGGGCCTGTGCCCCAGTAAAACTCTAGGTCTAGCAACGCCCCTGGCTCCAACCACGTTCCTGTCAGTCTTCACCGTCCTGTCGACAAAGGCTGAAAAGGCCATAAAAATATATAGATCCAAAAAGTCAAGAATGACAGGACGGGGTGAAATGCTGGGAGCGTAGCCAGTGATTCTCTCGACGCATGCCAAATCTTTTTTAAATCTTTTTTTAAATCTATAAATAAGCTGTCGCACGGTAGCACTACATTGATATGTTTATATCAATATGATATACACATATATATATATATATATATGTTTTATGTTTAAATATTTTATATGTATGTCGCTTTTTTCTAAAGCGACATACATATAAAACAATCAGTGTAAACATAATCATTTAAGGAAAGAATGTTAATAGTAAATACAAAATATCAATACAAAGTGTCAAGACAGAAATGTTTGACTGCTGCTGCAGCCAGTCAGAGATGCAGTCTATAAGGTCCTTAAGATATATACATATCTAATGTATTCATACATTGTTTATGCAGGATATATATGTCATTGTTTCTTCAATTTAAAAATAGCTGACCGTTTTTTTTCACCTTCTCTGGGATTATGTTCCCAGTTTTCTCGGATGTCTGGTCACTTAAAGCATATCAGAATATTCTATTAGTGTTAAGCCAACTATGAATAATAAAACACGCCAAACCATGTGTCCTTTATCATAGCTACACGTATGACAAAAAAACGCATGAAAATCGGTGGTATTCAGTGAGGTATGATTAATTAAATGCACTGATTACACTGAGTGGAGCGGATGACCACTCCCGCGTCTCGTCAGCGCCAGTCGGCGGTAGCGTTCGATGCTCCGTCTATGATATAAGATGTCTATGGTGACAAGCATGTCACACAATTAATCGAGGATAAACGCTATGTGTTTTTCTTGATTTATTTCGTAATGATAATAGTTTATTAATAGTTGGCAGATATATTCAAGTGAATATTTCACGGAGGGGCGGCGCCCTAGCCCCCCCTATTGACCCACCGCCACTGGTCGTGAGAGTTGCTGGTGTTGTAGTTCCTCGGACAAACGGATGAACAAAATGTTTGCAATGAGTTTCGGCTTTGGATATGGATAAACGTAGCCTAAAAATCTAGTCGCCTCTAGCGGCAGCAAATTTAATTTGCAGCCAGGGAGGTCTAGCCTTCTGTCGTCGTTTTGCGCTGCTGGAAAACAAAAAAGTAGCAAGACCCTTTAAGTCCTAGAGAGAGAGATCTATCATCTAGATCTATAGATCTAGATCTAGAGTTTTTAATAGATTTAAGATATTGTCTTTTAAGATGAACCACAACCAAGAGCAATCGCCCATCGGACCTCTTCATATATAATAATAACTTACATGACAATCTTCTTCAATTTAACTATATCACATTACTTCACAGATTCAGTCCTTTGTCGCAAACAGGGTGAAAACATAAAGCACATTTTCGATTTTAAAAGCAAAATAATTATAACTTCGGCTTCATCAATGAGGTCTCGTTACTTTGAGTCCGCCCGTGTGGCCGCATTTCCGTGCCGTGCGCAACCGAGCAGCCTCGCTGGGGCTATGGGTCGGGTTGCGCACCTGTTGGGCATTAAGCAATCAAAGCTGCCATGTAGCGTTTTCTTCAAACGAATCCATGAAACCAGTTTTGACATTCATCCCCTGTGAGGAGGCTGCAGATTTTTCTGCAACATTTTCTTTGAAAAGTAGCAGTTGAAACTCTTGTGAACACTGGCTTGTGGACTACCACTTCCACTTTGTTTCTTCCTCCGGTGAATACAATATGGGATAAATAAAAGAAAGCAATTATATGGCTCCTCCGCCCCCCCCCCCCCCCCCCCCCTCCCTTCCCCTCAAACACCACCACCAGTCCGTCCCCCCCCCTCCCCCTCCTCCAGGACTAAACAACTGCATCCAAGGGTAAATGTAGTGTATTAGGGTATTTCCCAGTGTCACTAATATGAAATGGCTGGAGATAAAATATAGGCCTTCCTAGACCTTCAAAGGAATTTAAAGGGATACGCAGGAGGTATATGAAAATTTGCCTGTTTTACCCCAATTGAGACGATTTGTTTAATCCCAAATTCATCATTGTGCGTCAAGAATGGGAATTCCCCGGGTTAGCCGTGAAATTTGATTTTAGAAACAATGTCGTTCAATGTAATGTGACATAAGCTTTAACCAATCCCAGTGTCTAGGTGGTGCAAGTGAGAGAGCTGTTTGTTATCTGTTCTGGAGACGTGGGTTCAAGTACCCACATCTGCCACTAACCTTGGAATCCTACTACGATTTTGAAAACATGTAAATGTCTAAAATGTCATTGACAACTATAACTTTCGACCATGTACTAGAAAGTGTCTTGGTGGTGCATGTGAGAGAGCTGTTGGATATCAGTTCTGGAGACCGGGGTTCAAGTCCCACCTGACACACTCTCACCTGGTACTCCCTGACACACTCTCACCTGGTACTCCCTGACACACTCTCACCTGGAATCCAGGTGGGAGTACAACATTTTTTTAAAGTTAAGGAGAAACTTTTATCAAAACATCCCCTCCTCCGGGTGTTAGAGCTGTTGAGGATCTGTTCTGGAGTCATCGGTTTGACTCCTACGGTGGGGGGGTCTTATGGGAACGACTCTGCTGATTGGGGTCCATTCTCTCACACATTCATTTCGAATGACTGTCTGTGAGAATGGATGGCTGTGAATGAGTGCACTCATTCACAGTCATCCATTCCTCCCAGACAGTCATTCCCACTCACCCATTCATTCCCAATGACTGTCTGTGTGAATCGATGGCTGAGAATTAACTGATTCACAGACGCATCCATTCACACAGACAGTCATTCACACTCATCCAATCACCAGAGAGTGATTCTCACAAAACCCCCAATGGCAGGAATCGAACCGGTGTCTCCAGAACAGATCCTCCACAGCTCTATCACCTGCGCCACAGAGACACCGACTTAGATATGGAGAGAGTTCATTGTTGACCCTACAATACACGTGACATTGTTGGGAAAAAGTCTCCAATCCAAGGTGAGTGTTCCTGACAGGATTTGAACCCAGGTCGTACACACGACTCACGAACAGAACACATACAGCTCTATCCACTGCCCCATTGAGCCAGACTCAATCAGAGTTCATAATTGACTTAACAATTCACAGAAGCAATGTCACGTGAAATTGAATGTCAATAATATCATTCTTATTAGCCGTGCGTACTGGGACTCGAACCAGAGCCTACAGAGCGTTAACCGACTGCCCTGACCGCTTCACCACCAAGTCCCTTACCAGAACATGCTTGGAGGTTATACTTGACTTTACCATTCACATGATAGAGAAATAAGAGGTATCCATTACCGTACCTCTGGGTGACGTGTGAGCGGGGACTCGAACCTTAGTCTACAGAGCGTTAACTAAACGTTAATCACCAGCCCTGACCGCTGCACCCACCAAGACACTTATAAGATCATGTTTGGAGGTTATACTTGACTTTACCATTCACATGATAGAGAAATAAGATGTATCCATTAAGGTACCTCTTGAACCTACATAGTGTCTGAAAGCTCGTCATTCTTATTAGCCGTGCGTAGCGTGGACCCGAACCTGCACCTGCAGAGTGTTAACCAACAGCCCTGACCGCTTCACCACCAAGACCCTTAATAGAACATTTTTGGAGGTTATACTTGACTTTACCATTCACATGATAGAGAAATAAGATGTATCCATTAAGGTACCTCTTGAACCCTGGTTCTGAGCAGGGAACCTGAACCTACATAGTGTCCTGAAAGCTCATCATTCTTAGTAGCCGTGCGTGCGGGGACTCAACCTGCACCTGCAGAGTGTTAACCCACAGTACCGCCACACCACCAAGACACAGAACTTGATGTTTTGGAGGTTATACTTGACTTTACAATACACAGTCTAGAAATAAGAGGTATCCATTAAGGTACTTACTCCATCAGGGGACTTAAACCCCTGGGTCTAAGCGGTGAACAGAATCTAGGCTCAGCAAGAAAGGATGAGCAAATTCTTAATCCCTGTGAGCTGGGACTCTAACCTGCGTCTGACTTTTGATGATTTGACGATTTTGTTGATGGCGGTGAGACTTGACTTTACAACTCGGCTCATTAGCCCCCCCCCCCTAAAAATCTATCATCTAGATCTATAGATCTAGAGATCTATCATCTAGATCTATAGATCTAGATCTATAGTTTTTAATAGATTTAAGATATTGTCTTTTAAGATGAACCACAACCAAGAGCAATCGCCCATCAAGGCATTGAGGCTAAATTGGTACATTGTGAAGTGACTCGAACCCAGGACCTCAGGCTGATGACCGGGACCTCTCCACAGCGCTGGAGATTGCCAGAAGAATATTTGACATCATATTCCACATGACTATGTGGTTGAAAAACAACAGTCATAAGCAGGACTTGAAGCTGGGTCCCAAGCACGTTATTCAGCAGGTCTTAAAACTTCAAATGGAAGGGCTTTCATATATAATAATAACTTACATGACAATCTTCTTCAATTTAACTATATCACATTAACTCACAGATTCAGTCCTTTGTTGCAAACAGGTGAAAACATAAAGCAAATTTTTCGATTTTAAAAAGCAAAATAATTATAACTTCGGCTTCATTCAATGAGGTCTCGTTACTTTGAGTCCGCCGTGTGCCGCATTTCCGTGCCGTGCGCAACCGAGCAGACTTGCTGGGGCTATGGGTCGGGTTGCGCACCTGTTGGGCATTAAAGGCACCCAGTGCAACTTTCGAGGCTTAAAAATAAACATTCAATTTCTAGTCTTTTTTACACGTAGTAAGTTTCAATAACTCCATACCATTACATATCGACATTCAAGGAGCAAAGATGAGACGTCGTTGTGTGGTGAGAACTGATACAAAATCGATAACAACAACAATGCCGCCATTTTCTTTATTTTTTGTAACCTACAATAAATAAAGCAGGCTTCCAGTCAATGGAAAAATGGCTTCTCCCCACCGGCGATTGTGGTTGTTTACGCCTTGAATGTCGATATGTTATTGAAGTTATTGGAGTTATTGAAACTTACTACGTGTAAAAAAGACTAGAAATTGAATGTTTATTTTTCATTGAATGTTTACATAAAGTTGCACTGGGTGCCTTTAAGCAATCAATGCTGCCATGTAGCGTTTTCTTCAAACGAATCCATGAAACCAGTTTTGACATCATCCCCCTGTGATGAGGCTGCAGATTTTTCTGCAACATTTTCTTTGAAAAGTAGCAGTTGAAACTCTTGTGAACACCGGCTTGTGGACTACCATTTCCACTTTGTTTCTTCCTCCGGTGAATACAATATGGGATAAATAAAAGAAAGCAATTATATGGCTCCTCCGCCCCCCCCCCCCCCCCCCCCCCCTCCCCTTCCCCCTCAAACACCACCACCAGTCCCCCCCCCCCCCCCTCCCCTTCCCCCTCAAACACCACCACCAGTCCCCCCCCCCCCTCCCCCTCCTCCAGGACTAAAGCAGCCAGAACCTTCCATTCCCTGCTGAGGCAGTCGAGACCCTTTTAGTTTCAGTTTCACTTCAGAGCGGGCGTGATATTTAAGGCGATGATTGGCGCGCTCCGTCGCCCGCTCCGTTCCGTCACACATCGCCCGCGTCTCCACCTCCTCCGCCCGCGAGTGGAACTAAACGCGGGGCACCCTGTTGGCAAGGCACCGCAGGGGGTCTCTGAACAGCCTCGGCTCACAGCGTCGCTGGCACACGAGATTTTTTTTATTATTTTTTTCTTCACACATCAAGGTTGAATTAGTCAGCGGTGAACTCCCCGTGCAGGGCTGGTGATGATGACGGACGAGACCCGCTCGTTAGTAGAGCGCCGTAATTGGATGGATATGCCTGATGAGCTGCTGGTTCGTTTGCAACCGATTCGACCGTCACAAAGAAACAACGCTTTTGAGTTAACCTATGCTGTCCCGAATGAAGCAAACAGATATCTTTGAATATTTTCTGTACTCTGATAATTATATATTTATATATGTATCTGTTTAACTGAAGTCTTAGGCCGATAGCTTAAATAAGCCGTCTGTCCGTGGTCATTGGCCGCTTCTTGTCAGCATCACAGGGAGTCAATCAAAGGCTGACCGCAGATGAAAGGCAGAGGCAAACCTTGGATGGCAAAAACCGTCAATTCAAAGGTCAATAAACTCACGCACATGCGCAGTCACACACACACACACAGACACATGCACAATGGATCACTGGCAGCTAGCATAGCGGCTAACAGTTAGCCTTTAGGCTACGAACGCCAGCGGCTATGCCCCCCAAGGTGGACTACAGTGAACTGAAGAAAGTCATTGATGCTCTGAGAGATGAGGTGGCTGCTGTGAAGGAGAAGCAGAGAAGCAGAAGCAGGTTCCGGGTTCGAACCCTAATGTCTGCGGTCTACCTGAAGGCCTCCTTGAGCAATGGCTGTTTTGTGACTCGGTCATTGCGGTATCCTAACACGTTTTTGGAAGTGGGAGAACCCAACGCACTAGTTAGAAACACACACACAACACGCACACACACACACACATCACACACATCACTGTCAAAAATACCGGATAAAAACCCAGCATCGCAGCTCCATTTCAGATGCGTTCAACAGGGTTAACCTCCGCATCTACTCAAAGACAGGGAGACACCATTCTAAACACACTGAGCTTACATCTCCTAACATCACATAAGCCTCATAGCATGAGTTCCTCAATATTACTTTGGCCAAATTGTGACATCTAACCGAGCTCTAACCTCCTAATGCTGCTGAATCTATGTGCCTTATTGGCTTTATCCTGAGCCAATCAGAGTGCCTTTTACATCCCATAATCACTATCTGCCTGAGTCATCTATTTGACATCGTGACGCTTAATATAAGATGAACCCTTAAAATGTAACTTTCATACGATTATTCTGCGAGGCTAACGATCAACAAGAACAACAGGAACAACAACAAGAACAACAAGAACCTTAACTGTACTTAACTGTGTAGCGACTGCAGTAGCTGCTATCATGGCTGGTTAGCCTAGCGATTGTTGTCCTTGCACTTGGTTCTATGAACATCCTTACTGTACCGACAGCGATATATCGTTGCACTTCTTACGACAAATGTCGCTTTGGATAAAAGCGTCTGCTAAATGCCCTGAATGTAAATGTAAAGAACCCCAGCACAACGACGGAGGGCGTTTCCTCGGTTACTCACTGACGCTGCTGCACGGCGGGACGACGGAGGGCGTTTCCTCGGTTACTCACCGACGCTGCTGCACGGCGGGACGTCGCAGGGTTCCCAGGAGATGGCGCCGCCGTCGAGGACATAGCACCACGGCCGCGTGTCCCCGTCGGGGTTCCTGCAGACGGACGGACCAGAGCCACGGTCGGTCACACACAGACGACAGCAGGGGGACCCCGCACGTTGTGGCTCATCAGCTCCGTGTCAGAGGGGTGACGTCATGCCACCGGGTGGGAGTGTGATTGGCCGTTACAAGCCGTTACAATAACCGCCTTTTCCCTGTGCCTTGGTGACATCACTGATGGGCGTGTCCACCGAGATGAAAGATGGCGAGATAAGCAACGTTTGCCACAGTCCACTGGGTAGGCTGGTAGATTGATCTATCCAGCATACCTCTAGGTGGATAGATCCTAACCCTAACCCCTAACCCTAAACCCCTAACCCCTAACCCTAACCATGAAAGGGTCGATTTTCAAATGGCTTGTAATGGCTAATCACACTCACACCCGGTGGCACGATATCACCCCTTAAACGTATGACATCCCTTATCAACTTATCATCGATGATAAGGGGGGTCATACGTTATACTTGAATAAAGGCGCTTGAATAAAGGTGCTTGATTACAGGCGTCTAATGCTTAATAAAGGGGCTGGGGGTCTTAATTTGAGTGTGATCCATAGAAAGTTTCACAGCCATCCTTCCACCGTTGGTGAGTTAACTGCACTTTGAGAATATGTGTTTTCACTGCATGGCTGCATCTATGTGATATAATTTAGATTTTAGGCACATTTCTGACCAATCAAGATTCCTCTTTCCCGATTGGTTTGGGGAATCCATCTACCCTGCCACTCAAAAGTGCGTGAATGTAAATATAGGGAGGGAGGGAGGGAAAGGGAGAGTGCGATTTTCTTGGGTTGTTTAGTTTCAAAAACCTTGCTCCCTTCTGCCCTTTTATGCTCTCTCTATCTCTCTACGACTCTCCGATCATACCTACAGCACCTCTAATTCCCCATAAGGATGGGACTCCACGGACTATGTAAATATTAGTTTGAGCGTTGCCCCGATAGTTTATACGTTGTGCACTGGTGTGGCGGACTGGTTTATGGTTTGTTTGGACTGGTACGTTTGTGAGGCCGGTGGTGCCGGGGACGTGATTTGAACTCAAGCTTTTGTTTGAATCTATACGTTTATCTATATATTGTGGCAGACGAATGGGAGGAGTGGTGATTGAAGGGAGATATGTGGCAGCACGCTGGCTCCACCCCCAAGCCTTACATGGACTTCCTCCCTTAACGACGCAAGCCTGAGGAGCATTAGGCAGGAGTGCTCGGGGATGAAAGGGAGAGCGTGCGCACGTGAGGCCTAGCATCCTACAGAGAGCATCTTAGTGAGCTTCTGTGAAACGTTGTACGGCCAAGAGAGTGAGAGACCTGGAACTTTATCGATTACCGGTGTACCGACCGCTTTGTTTGAGGACCCTCCCGGTGAAGACTCCCGGACACGGACTCCAGACTTTGGATTACCTTTTTCCCCCACCCTGGTGATAACTATTTACCCTGTAAATAAGTCATCCTTTTGAACTGCTTTGTGTGTTGTGTCGCTTTATCTGTTTAACTTGGTGGCGTGGAGACCCCTCACCCACTGGCCCGCTTCAATATATATATATGCATACACATTCATACATACGTTGATACATGCATACATTCTCTCACACACATCCAGTGTCACAAACAGAGAATCTTTCTATCTTATATTGCTCTTTCGCCTCTCTCATGTTTAAACATATTTGATAGTTTTCTTACTCAATCGCACAAACATACACACACACGCACATCATTTATATTTTCTCTCTTGTTCACATGCACACACTATTCCCCCTGATTCTCTCTCTCTCTCTCTCTCTCTCTCTCTCTTCCTCTCTCTCTCTCTCTCTCTCTCTCTTCCTCACTCTCTCTCTCTCTCTCTCTCTCTCTCTCTCTCTCTCTCTCTCTCTCTCTCTCTCTGTCTCTGTCTCTCTCTCTCTCTCTCTCTCTCTCTCTCTCTCTCTCTCTCTCTCTCTCTCTCTCTACGCCTCTACACCCCCCCTCCTCACCTGCAGTAGTTGTGGGCCCCCAGGCCCTTGCCGCGGGCCCCCTCCACGGTGCCCAGGTGCAGCTCGTTGTGCAGCAGGTCCGAGTTCCAGGGCAGGCATCGGGCCCCCGACAGGGCCACGCCCACCACGCCGCGGTAGCCCCGCCCCCGGCTGCTGTAGCACTTGGTCTCAGCCTCTGTGGGGTGGGGGGGGGGGGGAGGGAGACACCCGACAACCGTTGTCATGAGCCCACGTGCGTCGTCTAGCGCGTTAAGCTACAGCTGACGGCTGTTGCCGCGGTGTCGCGGCGAGAACTGCAGTTTGTGCAGGTTTTTTTTTAATCCGTCGCAACACGTTGAAAATGTGTTTTGTTATTTTACGACCTCACCGCCACCCAGCCCATGAGAGGGTTGTGATGGGGGAGTGTGGAAATGGGTGAGTTTAGAAATGGGTGTGCGCGTGTGTTTAGGAATGTATGTGTGTGTGTGGTATGTGTGTGTAAACTGTGTGTGTATGTGTGTGTGTAAGAGATGATGTGATGTGTGAGGGTGTGTTTGTGTGTGTGTGTGTGTGTGTGTGTGTGTGTGTGTGTGAGAGAGTGAGAGAGATCATAGTGTGTGTGTGTTTCTGTGTGTGTGTGTGTGTGTGTGTGTGTGTGTGTGTGTGTGTGTGTGCGCGTGCGGGCGGGCGGGCGGGCGAGCGAGCGAGCGAGAGAGAGAGGATGTGTGAGGGTGTGATGAAAGGAAGCAATGACTGAGTCAAATGTCAAACTCACAAACACACACACACCAGACAATCACACACGCACACACACACACACACACACACACACACACACACACACACACACACACACACACACACACACACACACACACACACCTTAAAACACTTAAATACTTTTCGGACTGATGTGTGGATTACTGGTTCTACCGCACATAATTCCTTGATCCCTGCATTCTACATTCCCATTTAATCATTTATCTCATCTGAAGCAACTTGCAGCTGGAGAGGCTGAGAACCACCCATTAACTAAATACACAGACCCAGACCGCTGAGATAAAACAACTGACACACCTCACCGATCCAAAGCCCAGAGAAAAACCCATTAACTAACTTCAGCAATCCAAAGTACTGAGAAAAACCCATTAACTAACTTCAGCAATCCAAAGTACTGAGAAAAACCCATTAACTAACTACGCTGAGTACCACCCACAAGCTAAGTATTGAGAAAAAAAACATTAACTAATTAAACCAATCCAATGCGCTGGGAACAACCCATTAACTAACTAAACCGAGCCAAAGCGCTGGGAACAACCCGTTAACTAACTAAACCGAGCCAATGCGCTGGGAACAACCCATTAACTAACTAAACCGAGCCAAAGCGCTGGGAACAACCCGTTAACTAACTAAACCGAGCCAATGCGCTGGGAACAACCCATTAACTAACTAAACCGATCCAAAGCGCTGTGAACTGTGCGCTTTGGGAGGCGGTTGCCGCCCACGTGAACGCACACAGATTTTGCCCTGACGCTCACCCTCGTTGAAACTTTCAGAGGCAGCAGGAGAGGGGCCAGCAGAGGGGCCAGCAGAGGGGCCAGCAGAGGGGCCAGCAGAGGGGCCAGGAGAGGGGCCAGGAGAGGGGCCAGCAGAGGGGCCAGCAGAGGGGCCAGCAGAGGGGCCAGCAGAGGGGCCAGGAGAGGGGCCAGCAGAGGGGCCAGCAGAGGGGCCAGCAGAGGGGCCAGCAGAGGGGCCAGGAGAGGGGCCAGCAGAGGGGCCAGCAGAGGGGCCAGCAGAGGGGCCAGCAGAGGGGCCAGGAGAGGGGCCAGCAGAGGGGCCAGCAGAGGGGCCAGGAGAGGGGCCAGGAGAGGGGCCAGCAGAGGGGCCAGCAGAGGGGCCAGGAGAGGGGCCAGGAGAGGGGCCAGGAGAGGGGCCAGCAGAGGGGCCAGCAGAGGGGCCAGGAGAGGGGCCAGGAGAGGGGCCACAGAGGGGCCACTAGAGGACCCCGCGGCGGGGGCCACGGGGTCCGTCACACTCACCCAGGCTGCACAAGGGCCCGGAGAAGCGGGGCCTGCAGTGACACACTCGGCCCCCGGTGTCGGAGATCTGTCGGCAGGTCCCCTCGTTCTCACAGGGGTTGGAATGACACCCTGCGGCGGGGAGGGGAGGGGAGGGGAGGGGGGGGGAGGGGAGGGGAGGGGAGGGGGGGGGAGGGGAGGGGAGGGGAGGGGGGGGGGGAGGGGAGGGGAGGGGAGGGGAGGGGGGGGGGAGGGGAGGGGAGGGGAGGGGGTGTTGAGGGGGGGGGTTAGAGGCACCGACGTCAACCGGAGACCCCTGGAGATCAATCCTGTCTGAAGTTCAAAGGGAACAGCCGCGACAGTGCGACGGCGTGACGGTATGCGAAACCGGGGGGGGGGGGGGGGGGGCGTGCTCGGCCGTGTCGTCATGGGAACCTTATGCAGAGAATTCTGGGATGTGGTACTGTGTCTGAGAATGTTCTTCGAGCTCAACCTGATATCGGGGGCGAACCCACCTGACCTTAACACGAGCATGTGGTTGAGAAGAGCAGGCTTTCAGATGTGTTTAATAACATTTACGTTAGGGCGTTTAGCGGAACGCTTTTATCCACCAAGCGACTTCCAATCAGTGCATTTGTCCGAAGAAAGTGAAAGAACCATATATCGCTGTCGGTACAGTCAGGATTTTCATAGAAACAAGTGGCAAACACTAAGAATTGCAAGGTGAACCCATTCCCCCTATACAAAAATAAATAAATACATAATAGCTAATTGTCGCCCCACATTCATAATCATAGGTCACCCACAAGGCTGTCTCCTGGGTTCTTATCACTGCGACACAACAGGACTGCTAATTGTGTGTTGGATGTCACAAATCTCTTGAGCTCCAACTCCCTAAAGCGCGGGCAGACTGTTTCTCCATCCCTCCCGGCCCAGGCGAAGGTGAGGGGGCGAGGTGGTTGAGGTGGAGGCGGTGGAGGCGGTAGCTCCCAGACCGACAAGGTGTGGTGTGTCAAAAGTAATAAATATCTTGACAACTTGAGACACGGGGCTGAGTCAGATAAACAGGCTTTTCTTCCCTTCACACAACGTTTTTTCCCCTGGTAACCATGGCGAAGCCGTCAAAGGGAGGGCGCGACCTCGCCTTTGATTCAGGGCATGCCCGCCGCCGAGAGAGGCCGCCTACGTCAGACGCCCCCCGTCACCTCCGGGTGGAGGGAGAGGTTCAAAGAGTCCCGAGGCAGGGGAACCGGATACTGCCGAGAACAATTGGGAACCGACGGAGCGAGACAAGACACAGAACAGAGGCCTAGAGCGTTTTAACGGCTTCATGTCTGTTTGAGGAGGGAGACGAGTGTTGGTTTGATGCTATCTTGCTGGTTTAACATGGGCTGTTGGGGTATCGGGTTCACCAAAGCTGGTAAGAACCTGGGTGATGGATGTTATCGGCAAAAAGGTACCCGCAGGGGGACTATAACATAATGGTGATTTTTGCGTCCGCTTTACCGACGATTTTCTTTCAGCCGGAATTTAAACCAAACTTGTGTTTCGGAAACCAAAATTACGTTTCTGAAACCGAAATTACGTTTTTGAAACCGAAATCACGTTTCCGAAACATGCTCATGATACTTTCTTCCAGCTCAAGAAACACCCTCAAAAGTGATTCAGAGGAAGGTTCCCGCCCACTCAAGTGTTTTCCGGATGAAAGCAACATTTAACCAAAACACAACAAGTTCTACTTGTCGGGTTTCGATCCCACTCCCCGCGGGACTGGAACCGAAACACACACAAAAAAAACCCACATCCCGTGTAGACGCAGAGCGAGACTCACCTGTGTAGCGAACTCTTTCACACCTGGCTTCCCCGGTCACGCATGAGCACAGTTCCACGTTGCGGAGGTGAATGCGTCCCCAGGACTCTCCTATGTCATAAAAGCGCAGGTGTCCTGTTTCGTAGCACTTGGCTGAAAAGACACGAAGGGACAGAAACACAACACAAAAAGAGCAACCGACACATGAGAGACGGGGAGCGGTACAACGGTCCAACGGAGCGTTAAATTGCAGACATTTAGGGTCAAGGGTGAACCACAAAGAGGTATTTTCTTTAATGTTCAACACGGTAGACGTTTCGAGCGGGCGGTTTCGGGCCCGAGTTGGATTCAATGGTGTCAGTGTTTTGTTTGGGGATTCTTTGCTGTTGTTTGGAGACAGATTTTCAATAAAGATAAGAACGCCACCTACTCTGCTCACACAGACGCCCGCTGAAGCTCTCCGGGCAGGAACACTCGAAGGAGTCTTTGTGGGGCACGAGGCTGCACAGGCCGCCGTTTTGACAAGGGTTCACCTGACACGGGTCCAGAAGACGTCTCCTCGACGAGTGGAGCACCACTTCACGAAGAAAACAACGACAACAGACGCACAAAGCTGTTAAAACACAGGGCTGAGGGCCACCGAAGGAACAGACTACGTGGAATAATCACACAGAAACGAAATCAGGGAAGATATTCACCGTTGGGTTGGGAGACCACAGGCACACAGAAACCCCACTGGAAATCCCGGTCAAAGTTGTGTGTGAGGGAACACCTGAGAGTAAAACAAAGAAGTAAAGATTTGAATGTATTCCGCAATCAAATTCATTATTCTGCCAACGCAACGCCTTCCACCAGACCCGCTCGCAACGAACAACCCAATACAACCTCCGATTTGAACAGGTCAACTTAGCTCGAACGCCGCTTTCGAATACAATGAAGGGATGACTTTCCCTTTTACATGCTTTTAGTGGGATTTGAAATTCAAACAAACCTCTCATCCTCTCCACGCCACCACACACACCCAACCACCCACGCACGCACACCCACATACACACACACACACACACACTAACAGACACACAAACACACGTCCAAAAAGTCATTAGCGAGATACAACCACTTTTGTGGATGATAAGGTGGCAAAGTTTCCTGCGCTGGACACCACACACATCAACCCTTGCACACGCCAACGAAAAATACATTTCGGGGGGAAACGGAACCACACTGGATTTTACACACATGCAGCACAGACTTAGCAACTCATATTGACCTTTGGCTTGCAAACGTTTTGTTTCAGGTCTGACAATGGCTTGCGTGTGGGGGAAGAACGGTTTGTGTAACCGTGTATTAATGCTCTTCATCTTCTGTTAAATTATCCTGCCACACAGGATAATTTAACAGAAGATGAGTGTGCCGTCCTGGTTTTGTTTTAAATATTTATGTGTTGAATCATCTGGTGAAACACCTGCAACCCACATCTTGATTCGATTCAGATTCACTTTTGGAAATGAGACGCCAACGGCTTTTTTTTTAACAGCAACTGGAGTTGAAGAACATGATGAGGATTTTTGGCTGCGTTTTTCCTTACATCAAATCATAAACTGTTTTTAACTCATAGGAAAAAGAAAGTGTGTTTCTACATACACTCTGTGTATATTCAACAATTCCTCTCAAGGCATAAAACGTGTCAAAAAATCCTATTAAAAGGGCATGAAAGAACAAAGTTCATGCCATGACTTGAGGTGTCAGTTGCGAAACACAAAGAGCAATTTGGCAATAAGGTCCTAATGAAGTCAGGGAAAAAACACTCTCACTGGAATGTATTGGATGGAAGGAAGCAAGGAAGCAAGGAAGCAAGGAAGCAAGGAAGCAAGGAAGGAAAGTGACGCAACCGCCGGTACGCACGTGTGTTCATTACTCAACGGTTGTCGAACACCACCAGACGCGAGTGGCAGAACACAGACTGCACCGTCATGATACACCTCGTTCAGTAACTCACCAAGGTCTGGACGATCGCACGGTGATGCACTGCTGGTGGATTATTCCACCCTGACGAAATGGGAAGGCACACTCTTTGCCCGACGTTGTCAGTGCTAGGGACAGATGGTTGCAACATGTATATACGTCATGAATGTCGACTGGGTAAAATTCCTCTGGGCATCTTAAGAAAGAGGAAGCATGCGAAATTGAGGTCATCACTTCAAAGTCATATCTCGGTCACTTTTCTGTTAATGTGACCACATTAAACCTGCACTAAGTCACTTTTCTACTACTGCTATTTAAATTGTCTGCACTTGAAGGTTTTGACAGAATAAAACGTTCCCATCCCAGAGTCAATCAGATTTTCTTCAATCAAATGTTTCTCTATAATTATTTTCTATTCCCGTCCACTATTGCCAACCTCAGCTCCAACTCAAGCCACTAGAGAATGCTAAAGGCAAACCTTAAATAGTGCAGGTTTAACGTGCCTCTGCATTTTAAATGCCTAGTCATTATTCATTCAAGTTAGAGGATAACCGCTTTGACCCAAATAAGAAAAGCAACGAAACACAGAATGTTTAAAAGCATGAGCTGTATAATGTTAGGCAAATGCAAAAGGAGATGAGATGTACCACCACTATGATTATTATTATTGATGGAGAAGCTTCTGTCACCTACCTTTCGTCCTGTCCCGAGTGGTGTTCCTAGTATTTACTGTCTCGTATCCAGGGAGGATAATCCGCTGAAACCGACGACAGATTTTAAAATCTTTATTAAACTTTTTTTTAAGTTGCTGAAACTCAGATAACATTTTTCCATCACGACACTTACCGTCTTACTTGCACCAAAAACGCAAGGAACGAGCAGAAACATGAAGTATTCCATGGTGGACCCCCACATCTTGCTGTGTGTGTGTGTGTGTATACGTGTGGACCCCGGTTATATCCTCTAGGTTGGATCCGCTGAATTCGTCACGTTATATCAGCCAGCTTCAGAGTCCCCTGTTGGCTTTCGTTCATGGGACCCTCGGGAGAACCTGCAAGCGCTGTCCTGTTCCTCGCGTTCCCAAAGCGTATTGAATGAACCCGTTCTGTCATTTGTTTTCTAGTCTACTTACGACATGTTATATCCGGAATCCGGATTGATCTCCCCTGCTGTCTGTGAGCCGGTGCAGAGTAGACGCCCCATGCGATTACACATCGGATTCTCTACGACGGTATCAACGAGTCACGTCCTTTGGGATGACCCCAAAGAGACTATCCGGAGTGGGCGAGTTGTGTGGGTGTGATTTCGTGATCCCCGCCCTCTCGAGTTGGGTCACCGTGAGTCTCTGTGGGCTGTCAGCATTCCGTCAGTGGCATGCCCTGGCAGGATCCCCAATGGTCCTTCTCCTCCTAGCCTCTAATTTGAACCAGCTGCCACAATGTACTTCCAGATGCTACAGGGAAGAATGCACAAGAAGAGGACTTTCTAACAGTAGCACCAAAGGGGGATGGAGTGACCCTCTAGAGCAGAAATGTTAATTGCACCGTTCTTAAATGGACCGTTTTCAAACTAGCAGGATGCTGAGCCGATGGGTGGGAGGAGTCCAACACGTCGATCGATTGGATGTTTGTCCAAGTCTAGGCTCGACACATTTATTTTACATTGACCTTCAGGAGCTATAGGTCACCATGTATGATCCACGGATGTTGTTCAAAACGCAGGCTATAGGTGAAACAACCCAATAACTTACAGAAAACAAAAGGCAGATGGTGTTCATTTCAAGTCAACATATTTTAATTTAGAATATTTCAACAACCAAGTTAGAAGCCACTAAAGAGTCACATAAAACCCAACCACAGGCGAGGAAAAATACCGTCATGTAGTTCATTGTACTATCAGCGAGGAAGATAAGCAGAAAACAAAGAAACACTGAAAGAGATGGAGATTTGCTTGTCCTGTTTCTCGTTTAAAAAAAAGGGAGGGGGTTCTGGTATCTGGATTCTGGATTTGTAACAACAACTTGATTCATCGATTTTTTTTGTTGCCTAAAGGAGTCTAAAGAATACCGGGTCGATACAACAATAAGTATCACCACTGAAGTATCAACAGCACTACACAGAAAATAGTAGTAACAAAATTCAGCAAAGAACAACTCAACAAAATGTACAACAACATCGACCTCCATCAAGTCAGAAAGGTGGATGTTCTTTGGGAGTCGGTATCTGTCACCGTTTCTTTTTTTACAGGCGCTTCCTTCATCCCTCCATCCGTCCCTCCGTCCCTCCAGTCAGTCAGTCAGTCAGTCAGTCAGTCAGTCAGTCAGTCAGTCAGTCAGTCAGTCAGTCAGTCAGTCAGTCAGTCAGTCAGTCAGTCAGTCGGAAAGTCAGTTGGAACATCGGTCAGAAAGGCGTTCAGGAAGTCGGTCAGGAAGGCAGTCGGAAAGTCGGTCGGAAAGTTGGCCAGAAAGTCAGTCAGTCACTCTTCCTCTCCTAGTGCCTTGGGGCGTACAAAGTGCAGGAGTGTTGCGGGTGGTTCGGGGGGGGGTCCCTCCTCAGACGATGGTGGCCTTGTAGGGGTCCCCTTTGGGGTCCTCGGTGGGGCCCCCGGCCTGGGGCCCCTGGGCGTTCCTCATCTTGCTCTGGCACTGCCGCAGCTCCTCCACGTAGCCCTGGAAGCTGAGGCTGAGCTCAGGGCAGACCCCCCCCCCGGCCCCCCGGACCGACGGGCTCAGGGGGACCCCCTCCTCCAGGCGCACCCCCTCCATGTCCATCCCCATCTCCGGGGGGGCTGAGGGGGTCACCGTCACCGACGCCGTCGTCTGGCCCTCGGGGGCCCCCAGAGACGGCGCCGTCGGCTGGGGGCCGGAGGCCACGTGAGCACACGGGTCTGGTGCTTTCTCTGTTCACCGGGGGGGGGGGGGGGGGGGGAGACGACAAAAGAGAAGGAGCCATGGTGAAACACAATGCCACAGTGGGAGGGTGGAGGAGACAATACTCAAACACCATCAGATTAGGCTGCAGCCCACATGGTTTCAGTGGATCGCGTTCAACAGCGAATCTAGGCGGATATAAAAGAAACAAAACAAAGAACGCTTGACGTGTTTTTGGAGTTGAATACAAACTGTAGGACAACACAGCCAGGATAAACATCAACAAAGGGATTTCTTTTTTTTTCTTGGACTCACTCACCTTCTACAAGGCATTTGCGTCTGCTATATTGACTCTACTCTCCACACACACACACACACACACACACACACACACACACACACACACACACACACACACACACACACACACACACACACACACACACACACACACACACACACACACACACACCTTTTGCTCGTGCACCATAGGAATTCATAATATGCCGCGTGTTGTTAAGAACAGTAAATGTGCAACCACATTCCCGAGCTACCTACCGCATCCTTAAGATCGAAGTGTGTTAATAAGTACCTATAAGTACCACTCTAATCACAAAGCTCCCTTTCAGCAATATCACCACCACCGACGCTTTTAAAAACTCTTCAAACTACATCCAGAAAACCACTGAAGGTTCATTTCGTCCTGCACCCTTTTGGATACCTGAGAGTTATCCCAGATATCCAAGTTGTGCAATGAATCCGGCTTTTGTTTTTCATATTGCTGTGGTCATGCTCGTGCATTCTTGGCTGCAGTTGAAACTATTTTAAAAAACAAAAATTGCAACAATGTGAAACCATAATAAAGGCCGGGCATTCCTCCATGACTGATAAGTCTAAGAAAGTTATGCGTGGATTCATTCAACTTCACTTGTGTACCTTAGCGACCGATAGTTCTGAAAAGCTATTAATGAGGTTGACTCTATACCAGGTCATATTTAGAGGGAAGTCCCGGTCATGTTTACACTTTTTCTTTCATCAGCGTCCCAAACCGTGTGAGCCAGCCTCTCACAGGATCTAAACACAAGACACGAGCGCACCGGAGTATATACAAAGAAAACACAGCTTCAAACACTGCCATGCCGTCATGTTACATCACGGAGAAAGATAACAGACATAAATAGATCCGCTAAGTGCCAGGATGAGTCACGCTAGGTCTCCATTGTGAGGGGACTGCCTCCGGTTGGGGTCGCCTCTGCCTTGACTGTTTAGAATCACTGAAGAACTCACTGACTTTTTGCGGGTTTTAACGGTTGTGGGACGGGGGACGGGGGCGACGATGACGACACACATAACACTCCAGGGGATAAAGTACCTCTTTATAAGCGACCGGGGGTGATTCACCGTCACATAAACACAGCTGGTGAGATCCTCACTGCTGTGGAGATACCCCCATGTTTCCAGCATAGAGGTGGGTGGGTTCACTCACACGTGGGAGGGTGGTTGGGGGGGGTTTCCTCTGAGGTTCATGATTGGATATGATTCAATTTTTGTGGGATTGGGGTCACATACGAATTGCAAGAATTCATTACAATTATCAGCAGCAAGCCACATTCTGCTGCTGGTTGATTGATTAATCATTGGGGTTTCAGTGGGGTGCCCCGAAAAGTAGACAATGATCAGCACACACTCTGATAAGCGGATCGGATAATATGTCTGTCTCTCTGTCTGTGTATATAATAAAATAAGGTGCAGACTGTGCAACAGCGATACAGCTACTGCTTCCAGAAAGCTCATCACCCGGATGTGAATGTGTCGCGTTGCCCGTTAGACATTTCACTCCTTTAGCTTCTTGTCACACGGTATGTGGGCCTGGCGACGGGTGACAGCAGTGTAGGCCTACAGCAGATGTCTTAGGTCAGAATCCCCCCCCCCCCCTCTCCAACCTGTTTACATTAAGCAGAGTCAGGAAACCCCAGCTCTCAGATGTGAAGCAGATACGAATACGTAGAAGTTGAAGCACTCCAGCCCACTCCGCTGAACCCACGCTGCACTGGTTCCGGACTGGTTTTGCACTGATTCTGGAATAGTGTTCTGGACTGGGTCTTGACAAGGGTTCTGTACTGGTTCTGGGCTAAGGTTCTGCGCTGGTTCGGGACTGGTTCTGGACTAGGGTTCTGAACTGGTTCTGGACTAGGGTTCTGAGTTGGTTCTGGACTAGGGTTCTGTACTGGTTCTGGGCTACGGGTCTGCGCTGGTTCGGGACTGGTTCTGGGCTAGGTTTCTGTACATGTTCTGGACTAGGGTTCTGGACTAGGGTTCTTCTGCGAGTGATATGAGGGGGGCAATGTGTTGGCAATGTGAGACTACAGAATGCGGCCTGCCATGAAGTGAATATAGTTTAACTTCTTCCCTTTATGTATTCCTAATGGACGTGACCTCCACTGCAGAAACTGCTCTCGTGAGCGAGAGGCTAAATGACGCGTCTTTGCTTCAATAAAAACTGGAAAAGTTAACAGTGGCTTGCTGAACCTTGACCTGAACTTGAACCTGGTCTTGAACCTTATGATCTCAAGCTTCACATTGTTCACATATTGGCTGTTACATGGACCAACTTTGTTCAGACTCATGTCAGAAAGCAGGGTTGAGGTTTTAACCTTGTCATAGACCAGGCTCGGAACATAATCATATAATATCCTAGTTAGCAGCGCCACAGAAAGGATTGCATATTTATCATTCAGGCTTTTTAGGGAATATATTTATTCATTACACATTAGACATTCCCCTGAGGCAGGAATGAATGATTATCATATCCCTTCCCCAGCATTTCATTATCTACTCTGTAGATTGTGCTAGATATATTTTTTATTTGACATAGAAACGGCCCTAGCTATCTGGCTTTCTTCAATCTGAATGTATCCAAGAAATACATTTATAAAATATTTTGCCAACATTTTTATTTTGGGAACAATCTATTTCCGGGCTTGCTAGTCGCAAGCCATCACTGATCCGTTCATTGGTTCCTGACAGTCACAGAAGAACAATGCTGTGTTCTGACTCCCTCTAGTGGACATCTTCATCACTAGAATAACACATCTTCCTTAACATCAGCGGGATCTAAATGTCGTTGCAGGTTATTATAGTAGATTATTCATAAAGGTATGGCACGTAATAATGTAATTAATTCAGTAATTAATGGGTATTAATAATTGGAACCCGGCCCACCTGTGGTTTGGCATAAGGCAATCGTTGACTTTGTTTATATAATTACAGTTATAAACCTATTGATTGACTACTAAGAAATTATTCATTATTTAAAATCTAATCTGCGACTGCCTTAATCTTTGCTGTCAATATTATAATCATATCATTATATAAGGTCACCCTTCACAGAAGTGGACGACCTGTATTGCTCGACGTCTATCAGCCAGCAGAGGGCGCCCATGTACCGACAACACTTAAATTAGTCTCATCATTTGTCTCCATGCCAATAGTGAAGAACTATACCATCTAATCGGTGAACCTTCGAGTTAATGCATGCATTGAGCGCTGGTTTCCCTCTTACAAATACATTTTATAACTCTAGGCTTGAACCCCAAATTGCTATAATATGATATTTTTTATATTCCAAACTACATTCCCACTGAGTAAGACATAGTGCCCACTGTGCACCGAGGGGAAGGGAGCCGTTTGACTCATCGCGTCTATTTCTGTGTTGACATAAATAACAAATAACCAAGGATATGGGAGCAGCAATATTAACAGGCTCTATATATCTCACGCTAACTCGCCGTCGTGGATAAGGTAACCATGGTTGCGGCTGGCGAGCAGCAAGGCTCCGGCGGACGCTCTTAGCAACCAGGAGAGAGAGATGAGCTCTACCGCGGTACAAGTGGCTTTTTATTTATTTATTTTTATCGACTTCCATCCGCATCACCGGGTGGACATATTACCTTACACAGGGGCTGCCTATTTCACTAAAGCAGAGCCATGAAAAGGTCAGGCACCCAAACCTGGGCCCTGTCAGCCTTTTCGATTCAGGGCTGCTGTTCGTTCAAGTGTGTGGGTTGTGTGGGTTGAATGAGTCCCCGCGCCCGCACGCACACATCCATCGAAGTGGTTTTTAGCGGACATTTGTTTTGAAGAAGGACACGTATTTGGATGGCTTGTTGTCTCTTCCACCACCAACCCCACCTCCACCACTTGGGTGCAGTAGGTCTCTGTCTGCTTCTTATTAAGTCTCAACGTTGTCATCGCTCTATTTTGACACAACTGACACGAGTCGGAGACATTTTTCTCAAAACAACCAAGCCCGTCCCCGCATAAAAAGTCAGATTTCCGTGGCAAAACCAACCTGATCCCCCAGATACACGGTATTTAGTGCCGTTTTGTTGACCTCATTCTCCCTGCCACGGACCATGGAGTGGTTCTGTCACCGGCCTGGCTCTTCTGAGTCGGGTTCGTACTAACCCCTCCCTCAGTGAACGAGTCAAGCCCCCCCCCCCACACACACACAACCACACACCCCGACCCCGTCCCCTTCACTCTGGGTTCGCCTGGGAACGAAAGCCACCAGTTTGAGTCGGACTAGAAACAACCAAAACAAACCAAAGAAAACCAACCCACCAGGCACTGGGAAACACGGAGCGACAAGTCCACCTGCATGTTGTCTTAATGCTGCGCCGGGAATACAATCAAATAAACACAAACAAACAAACAACAAACAGAGGCCATGGAAGCCCGGCTCCAGCACATGGCAGGGAAGGATGCACACAGGGAGGGGGGCGGGCGGACATAACACTGGACACACACACACACACACATTACCCCAGCACCACGCCGATCCGCCGACTAACAGCCACAAACATCACCACAGGCAGCCAGCTGACGAGTAAACACTGCATTTTATCACACCACGCAGCCGCACACACACGTAAGCAAGCGCTCAGATAAATACACTTGTGTGTGTGGCACTGACACATACACACCCCAAGGGTACATTAAACATAGAACCTTGACAGTTCAAACACAGTGGAACACAAGAGAGGAACGCTAATAGCTTAGCCTGTAGGAGTAAACACACGCAGACTGCCACACAACACCCTCCACCGCATATATACGGAGAGAGAGAGAGAGAGAGAGAGAGAGAGAGAGAGAGAGAGAGAGAGAGAGAGAGAGAGAGAGAGAGAGAGAGAGAGAGAGAGAGAGAGAGAGAGAGAGAGAGAGAGAGAGAGGAGAGAGAGAGAGACGTTAATGAGTTGAGGAGACCAGAAGACACAAGGCAGAAGGAATCGAATGTCCATGCGGAGGAGGAGAGAAAACGGCGAGGGAGGTGGGAGGAGGAGGAAGAGGGGGAGGGCGAGGGGATGAAGAGGCGAGGGGGAGGAAGAGGAGGAGGAGGCGAGGCAACGTAATCACGAGTCACGACCGTGTAAGAAGACAGACAAGGATGATTTCCATTTTCTCAAATGTTTATTCAAAATCTAAATCAAACACAGATACAGTGGAGTGTCAAGGATGGTCAATGATTGGCTAAACAGGAATCTAGATGAGTGGGGGGGGGGGGGGGGGGGGGGGGATGAGGGGGTAGCAGCAGGCAATGATGAGATGAGGGTGGTTTGGAGGGGGGGGGAGAGAGAGGAATACAGGTCGTTGCAGATCAACCAGGTCTAAAAGGCACAATGGGCACCCTTTAGCAACCGACTAATTACGGCGGACAATTTTCGGAGGAAATCAAAACTTACATACGCAGCGATAGGACTGGTTTCAAGAGAAACAGAAGAAGTAGAAGAAGGGGGAAGAAAAAAGGTTGTTTGCTTCTCCCTCGACAGTGAGTGGTGTGTCACGACGATTGGACGGGAGACAGAAAGGGGATGGAAAGAATGACAGAGTTTGATTCGGTCGACGAGGAGGCCTTCAGAACGACGGGGGGAGAGAACGAGGACTCGTTTCAACCGTCTCGGGTCTCCAGTGTCGCAGAGCCACAGTGTGAGAGGGCGGAGGGGGCATACACGGACATACTGTAGAGCATCAACACTAGTCTGCTATTTCAGAATCCCCCGCCACCGTACGGACGCGTCGCTCACAATGCTGGGAGCTTCAATGTCTTTCTTTATTTCTATTTTTCATGGTTGAGAATACTGTTAAATATCGGATTACTCACGCCTTGATTCAAATGCACAACACATATTGAAGGAGGGGGGGGGGGGGGGGGGGGGGGGGGTAATACAAACACACACACACACACTCAACCAAAAACATATTTTTAGGTTCACTCACACGTACCAAAGTCAAGGTCTGCTGGCTCATGTATTCAATACGGCATCTCAGAGAAAAAAAAAAAAAAACGGCAGGAAACTTGGGATATTTGTACAGATTTTGTACACGGGAACGAATATACACACACCGCTATCAACAGTCGTTAGAAAAAAAGAACAGCACCGATCATACAAAGGAATCTATGGAGCGAACCGAGAGGGTGAACCTGTTCCTATGTACACACACAGAGGGGGGATCAAGTGCATGAACAGCATACATTAAGTAGAGGGGGGCGTCGACACAGGGGAGTCGCAGGACGACAACAACAACAACAACAACAACAACAACAACAACAACAACAGCGTCAACGGACGGTGTGGTCAGACGGAGGGGGTACTGTTGCGGCGGCGGCGGCGGCGGTGGCGAGGGGGGTGCGGGTGCAGGGCGGGGGCGGGGTGAAGTTGGCCTCCGGCAGGCTGCGGTCGCAGAGGGGCGAGGCGGCGGCGGCGGCGGCGCCGGTGGCGGGGGGGGGGGGCGAGGGCGGCAGCAGCGTGCTGTTGGGGCTGCTGATGTCGCCCTCGCCCGTCAGAGTCAGGTCCTCCTCCACCGTGCGCAGCCCCCGCGGCGGGGGCTCGGGGGGGCGCGCGATGGGCGACAGGTGGGTGCCAAAGGGCGGGTGGCGCGGCAGCGGCAGCAGGGCCCCGCCGCGAGGGCCCCCCGGAGTGTCCGTCGGAGCCCCCGGCGCCGGCGCCGAGGCCCGGGCCCCCCAGCGGGGAGTCCAGGCTCTCCGAGCGCAGGCTGGAGCCGAAGGGCCCCCGGGGGCCGTTCTCCCGGCCCCGCTGGCGGGCGGCGCGGCGGCGTCGGGGGGTGGAGGAGGCGGAGGAAGTGGGAGGGGCCAGCCGCAGGAAGTCGGGCAGCACCAGGTCCTCCTTGCTGAGGAGGCCGCGCTGGTCGTTGGCGCGGCTGCTCTGCGCGCGGCTCAGGAGCTCGAAGAATTCTGGGGGGGGGAGATACGGGAAAAAAAAGAACACGTTCGTCGTCATCGAACCCTGTGCACCCCCCCGTCCCGCGGCCGGAGAGGCGAGGGGTTAGTCCCACAGCCAAGCAAAGGAGGAAGCCTCGGAGAAGCGCCACCAAAACACACACACCAGACACCACCGACAGAGAGAGAGAGAGAGGGGGGGGGGGGGCTTTACCTTCCGCCTCGTCTATATTAATCTTTTTCTGCTTGCGTTTCTCCCCGGGGAGCGCGGCGGCGGCGGCGGCGGCTCCGCCCGCCCTCAGGGAGAGTCCTTCCCCGAGGGCCTCTCGTCGCCCTGCAGACGCAAACAAGGACAACGGCGCCGTTAGCGGGGAGGGGGGGGGGGGGGTGCCAGCCGGTGAGGGGAGGGGGAGGGGCTTGGATGTGCGCGACCCCCCCCCCCCTCCCCCCCTCCCTTATCGGTGTCCCCTGCTGCTTTGCGGTGACGACCCTCCCTGCTACTTCTAGTCTGCCGCTTCTTTCCAACGTCGTTGACGGGCCGTGCTCGCGTCATTAGCATCCTGCTATTAGCATTCTGCTATTAGCATTCTGCTATTAGCATTCCGCTATTAGCATCTTGGCAATACGTCCTCCGCCAACGAGTGCTTCAGAGAACCTACACGCTG